>NW_028244373.1:0-29456 GCF_964263255.1 Lissotriton vulgaris
AAGTAGTTCCAGGTGGTTCCCTTCTGCGTCAGGTCGCTTTTGTGAGGATGGATTGCCCTGAAAAAGCCTGGAGTACCAATTGCCATTCTTTGCTTATGGTGTCTGGGTCCGGCTTTACTCTGGCAGCGGCTCCCAAGACATCTTTACAGCCCGACCTCTTCTGCCATCTGTTTGTGCAGGGGGGAGGCCTACCACTGCATCTCCGGGATCAACTAAATTAAGCGTGGAGCAGGCTACTCTTAGGGATCTCAGTTGGTGTATGTTCTTAGCGCCCATGTACCCAACAAAAAGTTGGTCATCCACCCAGATCTGGCGTGTGCGATCCAGATAGAATGAGAGCGCACGTTTTGGGTCCAGACTGTGGAGCCTCTCTTCCTCTTTCGAGGGATGCGGAGGCGTAAAGAAGATGGGCAAGGTGATGGACTGCCCGATGGGGAAGGCTGTGACTACCTTGGGCAGGGAAGAGGGTCGCGTCCGCAACACAACTTTGTCCGGATGGACAGAAAGGAAAGGAGGTTGAGAAGAATTGGCCTGGAGCTCACTCCCTCTCCTGGCAGAGGTGATTGCAACCAGGAATGCAGTCTTAAGAGTAAGGAGACGAAGAGGACAGTTATGAAGTGGCTCAAAGGGAGCGCACATCAGATAAGTCAGAACAAGGTTCAAGTCCCACTGAGGCATCACGAAAGGAACAGGAGGGAACATATGCGTGATGCCCTTCAAAGACCTATTTACAAGTGGGGACTTGAACAAAGAGGGCTGATCAGGGAGCGGAAATGGCAGAGAGGTATCCTTTCAGAGTGCCCAGAGCAGAGCCCTGCTGGGCAAGAGAAAGAAGAAAGAGGAGAACCTCTGAAAGAGGGGCAGAAAGGGGATCCACAGCCTTTGCTGTGCACCATGCCACAAATTTGTTCCACCTGCAGGCGTATACCGATTTTATGGAGGGACACCTGCGCTGCCAGAATTACATTACAGACTTCAGGAGGCAAGTCAAATGGCCTCAACTGCCGCCGCTCAATCTCCACACATGTATGTGGAGACTGGACAGATTCGGGTGGAGGCCCGTTCCCTGCTGCTGCGACAGAAGGTCCCCCTGTGAAGAGGCAGACGAATCGGGGGATCGACAGACATGCTGAGTAGCTCGGGAAACCAGTATCTTTGAGCCCAGTCCGGAGCCACAAGGATGACTTGGGCCCGGTCGCGCCTGATCTTCTTCAGCACTCTAGGCAAAAGTGGTATAGGCGGAAAGGCGTACAACAGACCGCAGCTCCACTCGCTACGAAAAGCGTCTCCGAGCGAGTGCCGCCTTGGAAATTCCAACGCGCCGACCTGATGACATTGTGCGTTCTCTTCTGTGGCGAATAGATCTAACCAAGGCTCTCCCCACTGCTGAAAGAGGCCTTGCGCCACGTCTGAGTTCAGACGCCATTCGTGATCCATCACGCACCGACGGCTGAGTTCATCCGCCCTGGGGTTCAGGGAACCTACCAGGTGTTGAACCACCAGGGCCACGCCCTGAAGTTCCAGCCACTGCCAGAGGCACAGAGCCTCCTGGCATAGGGTCCACGACCCCACCCCGCCCTGTTTGTTGCAGTACCACATGGCGGTGGTGTTGTCCGTGAACACTTGCACTACACTCCCCCGGACAGAGGGGAGGAATGATTTCAGTGCAAGCCGGATCGCCCACAGCTACAGAAGTTTGATGTGGAGCCGGAACTCCGCCGGAGACCAGAGGCCTCTGATCTTCGCTCTACCATGTGGCCCCCCCAGCCCTGGAAGGACACGTCCGTCACAACTACGTGCTCCGGTTGGGGTAGGGAGAGGGATCTGCCGCTGACCCAATTGCGGTCCGTGAGCCACCACTGCAACTGTCTTGCAGTGCCCTCCGAGATCAAGACATGGTCGGACAAGTTGCCCTGATGCTGGGCCCATTGAAACTTCAGATCCCACTCCAGAGCCCGCATCCGCCACCTGGCGTGATGCACCAGAAGGATGCAGGAGGCCATTAGTCCCAGAAGCTGCAGCGTCAACCGGACCGAGACTCGGGATAACGGCTGAAAGATCGGAATCAGAGCCTGAATATCCCAAACCCGCTGTTCGGGAGGATTAACCCGAAACTGCGCCGAGTCTAGAACCGCTCCGTTGAAGAGGAGCTTCTGAGAGGGACAGAGGTGCGACTTTGGCACATTGATGGAAAACCCCAGCAGGTGCAGGAGGTCGGCCGTAGTCTGGAGGTGGCTGACGACTGTTTGAGGCAAGCCCGCATTCAACAACCAGTCGTCGAGGTAGGGGAAGACTGAAACCCCTAACCTGCGCAGATGAGCTGCGACCACTGCCATCACTTTCGTGAACACCCGTGGGGCCCTGGTAAGGCCGAAGAGGAGCACGGTAAACTGAAAGTGCTCCTGGGCTACCATGAATCGCAGGTAGCGCCGATGGGCCGGCAGGACGGGTATGTAAAATAAGCGTCCTGCAAGTCCAACGCTACCATCCAGTCTCCCGGGTCCAGGGAAGCTAAGACCTGAGCCAGTGTCAGCATCCTGAACTTCTCCTTCCGAAGGAAGCCGTTGACGTTCCACAGGTCCAAGATTGGGCGTAGGCCCCCTTT
Organism: Lissotriton vulgaris; assembly: GCF_964263255.1. Classification (NCBI taxonomy): domain Eukaryota; kingdom Metazoa; phylum Chordata; class Amphibia; order Caudata; family Salamandridae; genus Lissotriton; species Lissotriton vulgaris. Next base: position 2,606 of record NW_028244373.1, read on the forward strand.
GCCCTTCTTGGGAACCAGAAAGTACTGGGAATAACAACCACACCCTACTTCTGGCCCAGGAACGCGCTCGACGGCCCCCTTGGCCAAGAGGGCTGTAACTTCCTCTCCCAGAAGACTCAAGTGATCCCCCGACATGCAGTGGTACTGCGGTGGCATGGCTGGAGGGATCGCCTCGAAGGGGAGGGAGTAGCCCTTTCGGACGATTTGCAGCACCCACCTGTCCGAAGTGATGGTGTGCCAGTGAAGGAGGTGATGGCGAACCCTGCCCCCCACTGGCGTCACACGAGCCTGAAAGCTCAGACTAGGAGGCCTTTGAGGCGGATGCTGCGGGGGTGGATGTGGACTGGCTTTGCCGTTGTCCCCGGGCACCGCCACGGCAGTTACCACGTCCGCCACCGCGTTGGATGTTAGTCTGCGGCCCGTGGCTGGCAGGACGTGTGGGGGCGCCCATTCCTTGGCCACGAAAGGAGCGAAAGGCAGCAGGTTGCTGGCGCGGGCCCAAGGACTGGGCCGTAGCCCTGGAGTCCTTAAAGCTCTCAAGCGCACTGTATGCCTTGTCGCCAAAGAGGCGACGGCCATCAAACGGCATGTCCATGAGGGTGTTTTGGACGTCAGCCGAAAAGTTGGCGGACCTCAGCCAGGTGTGGCGATGAATCGCCACGGTCGTTGCCATCGCTCTGCCTAGCGAGTCCGTTCTATCCATCCCACATCTGATGGAATACCGTGGCGCATCTCGACCCTCCGCAAGGGCTTGGGCGAGTTTAGTCCGGGCCTCCTCCGGAAATTGTGGCAGTACGTCCGTGACCGTGTCCCACAGAGAGTGGGAATAACGGCCCAAGAGGCACGCGGTGTTAACTGACCGCAACCCCAAACTCAGTGAGGAGAACATCTTCTTACCATACTGTTTGTAACTCTTGGATGCCCGGTCGGGGTGAGCCGTTGGGAATGCGGTCTGGGAATTAGGGACCTGTATGACCAGGCTCTCGGGGGTGGGGTGGGTGGACAGGAAGCAAGGGTCGTCCGGAGCCGGGCGGTGCCGTCTGGCCACGTTCTTATCTACAGGGGGACCTGTAGCGGGCCTGGACCAAGTGCCCAGAAGAACGTCAGACAAGGCCTCACTAAACAGCAACAGAGCCTCCGAAGAGCTTCTTTGCGGTTTGAGGACCTCAGTGAGGAGGTTAGTCTTCGCGGCCGCGACGGGGAGCTTAAGAGCCAAGGCCTTGGCCGCCCGCGTCAACACCACACTATAGGCATTCCCTTCCTCCTTAGCCACGGTAGGCGGGGAGACAAAACCAGTGTCCGGCGAAGTGTCTACTGGCATCCCCTAGCTCACCTGCCCCGTCCTGATAAGACTGGCACTCACGTGCCAGAGGGTCATCAGACCCCTCCCAATCTGCCTCGCCACCCATCTCCTGATACTCAGGGTCAAATTATGGGGCCGGTTCATAGAAGTAAAAGTCTCCCATTGGCGTCGAGAGGCGCCGCTCCGGCGCCGAACCCGGATCGAGGTATGGACCGGGGATGACGTCGTGCTGGGACGGCGCCGGGGGTGACACCAAGGGGGCTGGCGCCGGCGAGGTCATAAGGTCGACTGGCGACGACCCGGATCCGTAACCGGATCCAACAGGGCCCTGCGGCGTCGGGACCGAAGTCGTCGACGGCGCCGGGGCCGAAGCACGCGACGGCACCGAAGCACCTGGCCCGCTTGGGCTCCCAGTCGGGCCGCTTGGCCCGAAGGCGCCACGGAACCCGACGGAGGAGAGAGCGACCTCATGGCCGTGAGGAAGGCATCAACCTCCTCCGGTGTCGCGTTCTGCCCAGGGATCGGCGGGTATGGAGCAGGCTGCGACGCCTGCTGCTCCGGCGGAGCCACGTGGACGGTGTCGCCCGAACCCCCGGCTGCGTCGTGCGAGCGTTGGGGGGGGGAGTCAGAAGAGCAATGTAGCCACTTCGACTTCTTGTGCCTCTTACCTGAAGACTTGGAGACCGAGGAGTAGTGTCGACTCCCGGAGCTATGATGACTCCAGCTGGAGCTCGAGGGGCTTGCGGGACCGCTCTCGCCTAGCCTTCGACGTAAAGGCCCGGCAGTCGGGGCACGACTTGTCATCGTGGTCAGGCCCCAGGCATTGTAGACAATGGCGATGGGGGTCGATAAACGACATCTGTTGGTTGCAGTCGACGCAGGGTTTGAACCCAGGCATCCCTACCGGCACCGTCGGAGTCGTTCGACTACAAAAAGTGATAAAAAATGATCGAAAAAGTTTAATCAAAAAATGACTAAGGGTACCACTTTTTCCAGATCGGCGCTTGCTGGCGCGGAAAAAAGAACGGACGTCAGCGCGCAAGGGCGGCGTCTAAGTACTCCGGCGATGTCATCCCGGCACCAACGACGCCGACGACGGATGCGGAGCCCGAGACAACGCCTACCGACGTGCAAGGGTACTGCTACGCAAAAGTTTTCGGATCCAGTCTGATGCCTGGGGATATTCTAAGGTAAGGAATCTAATACTAACCTGTTTCTTTCAGATACATATAATAGAAGCCAAATACGGATCGCCAACTGAACCCTGTCCACCTGCTGTTCTTAAAAAGATAGCGAAGGAAGTTAGCCCTCTACTTACTCAGATTTTTCATATTATGTTTAACTCAGGTAATTTCCCTTGCATATGGAAAGATTGCTCCATTCTCCTCTTGCTGAAGAAACCCAACCTGGATGCGACAAATCCATCTAACTACTGACTCATTGCCCGTCTACCACTCCCGGCCAAGATAGTTGAAAAAATCATGAATAAGCAACTATCTCAGTTCATTCTGGACAATGATCTGCTCGATCACTCTCAGTATGGATTCCATCGGGAACACAGTACTTGAACTCTGCTGATTATTGCCACTGAGGAAATCAGAATGGTGATGGATGGAGGAGGGTCAGCGGTCCTGATCCTCCTCGATCAGCCGCTTTTGAAACAGTGGACCATAACTTGCTGCAACAGCGGCTAGAATTGATGGAGGTCCAGGGAACTGCAATGACCTTATTGGCCTCCTTCCTGAAGGAAAGGAGATTAACAGTCACTATGGACAGTTTTCATTCAGAACCATATGCTTTGCCCTGTGGAGTCCCTCAAGGATAATCCTTAAACCCAACTCTTTTTAATATATACGTCGCAGAACTCGCCCCTTTGATTTGAAAGTGTGGTTTTAATCTGACGTCTTACGCGGACAATAGCCAGATAGTCGTAGCAGCATATAGTAACAAACTGCGCCCACTCTACAGTTTCAGAACTGTTTGAGAGAAGTCAATAGATGGATGGGATTGCACTGCCTGAGGCTTGACTCTGAAAAGACCGAGATTATTATTATTTTTGGTGCTTTAAAACATAGAAGGGACAATCTTTGGTGGCCTGCAGAGATGGGCGAAGCACCCAAACCTGTGCAAAAGGCCAAAGATTTAAGAGTGTGGATTGATGGTAAGCTAGCGCCATCACATCAGACCAATGCTATTGTTACCGCCTCCCATTTTCCGATAAAAAAAATTAAGAAAATCATGTCATAAATCCCTACAGACTCCAGAAAGTTGATAGTTACCGCACTGGTCCAAGCTACACTGGACTATTGCAATGGTTTCTACCTGGGCATGCGTAAGCATTTTCCTAAAAAACTTCAGACTATTCAAAATACAGCTGCTCGGATGTTTGGAAACATCCCCAAATATGGCTCAATCTCTAAGGAAATTTGCCGACTCCACTGGCTTCTAGTGGCCAAAGGAATTGAGTTTACGGCTCCCTGCTTAGCATTCAAGGTTTTGAACAAAACAGGACCTTTAGCGCTTAAAAAGCTATTTGTCTGGTACCATCCGGCCAGACAGATGCGGTCATCCGGCGCAAGACTGATGAAAGTACCTAGAATACACACCACTGGTTGGGGCGGCCGAAGTCTCTCTTACGGTACCACAAAATGGTGGAACATGCTACCAGCCGAGCTCAAAGGAGCTGCCTCCCTCACAATTTTTAGGAAAAAGTTAAAAACATGGCTTTTCCAGAACTGATTTTCTGGGGAGAACACTGCAGTCAATAGCGCCAAGACACCTCTGGGTATTCGTGCGCTCAATAATTCTCATTAACATTAACACAGGTGCCCCAGTGTCCTGCAAACCACGACAGCTCCATTCTACTTTGCTGCCCTCCAGGAGTATCTGCAGGTAGGGCAAGGCCTCCGCCACCGTCCCCTCCGCGGGTCGGCAGCTATAGACTCCTCTCCGATTCCACAGTACTCACCGGGATTCAGCAGGCAACAGCCTCCGGCATTGGCTCCTCCCACCACCACCTCAGGGCCTGGCCGCTGGCCCGTATTTTCACTGCAGATCTCCCCACCGGCAGGCAGTCGCTGGCTCACACACCTCTTGCGGTGTCTACGGTGGTCTCGGGGGGAGGGGGGCCTACAGGGCGCCGTTTCGGTCTCAGCGCACGCCCACCTCGGCCAGGCGCACAGCCGAAGGGTTGGAGGGCAGCGATGGGGTACGAGGTGGTTGCGGCACGAGAGAGAGAGAGAGTCACGTCTCATCCCTCTGCCATCTTGGACACGCCCCTAAATCAACGATTAAAGATACTAAGAACACTGATAAGATTTCCTGGTTATGTGTGAAACTCGACAAAATAATTGTTTACTTCAAACAAAAAGTCAAAATCTAAGCATACCTTCGAGCACTGCCCGTTTTATATACCCCTTTGTGTCCACAACATTTGCAATAAGATGTGGGAAAATGGCAAAAATAAAAACAAAGCAGCAATTCAGAATTGAGTTTCTAGGAGATTTGAGATATATATATTACCTACTGGCAATCGCCAGTAGGTAGTTATAGTTAGGACCTAGTTACCGTGGGAAAACTGCAACATTTTATTCCCAAAAACTTTGGTGCCGATTGATGAATCTTCGCAAAACTAATACTTTGTTGATATCAGCTCCTATGTTGAAAGTTTAGTGGTGATTCGTCAAGAGGGGGGGGCGAGAAAAAAGGGGGTACCAAAACATGTTTTCTTCATGTTAATTTCCATAGGAAACTTTAAACAAGGCTACAGGTCGAACGGGTGAACGGAATTACCCCAAATTTGGCAGGGAGAAGGGACTTGGTCTAGAAAGCACTCTTTTGTTTTGTGTAAATCTGTTCAGTAGTTTTTGAGAAATATCGAAATTGACAGATATCGATATTTGGGAATTCTGCCATCTGATTGGCTGAGGCATTATGAGCATGAGCTTGCCGCTGATTGACTGCAAGCGGTTGCAACTAGGAAGTTTTGGCCGCCATTTTGTGATTCCGTTGAAGCGAGTAAGGGGAAAAAAGGGGGAAATAGGAGGGTAGGAGAACTGTAACCTTGGTGGGGAATTAGGGTGTGCAAAGTGAAGTATTCACCACTACCGGTGTGAAATTGGTGGGCTACCGAAATTAAGTGAGGTATTGCCTAGAGTCTGATGCTGCTAAGGTGAGCTGGTGCGGGATTTGGGGATTAAAGCGTGAGCCCAAATTGTGTGTCTTATGCTGTGAAGTCATGTGCCTTGGTCGCTGCACTACACTTGTGGAAGTAGTGTCAGCATGTGTTTAAAACTACTAGGACGAACTACTGACTCTTCCTGGTCTGAAAGTCATGGTGTACAGAAAATATGTGAGGTACTGTCTAGAGTCTCATGCTGCTAAGCTGAGCTGCTGCCAGACCTGGGGATGAAAGCGTGAGTCCAAACTGTGTGTCATATGCTGTGAAGTCATGTGCTCTGGCCACTGTACCACATCTGTCCAAGTAGTGTCAGCATGTAGTTATAGCTACTCGGAGGAACTTTTGTTTCGAACATTTTAACTTGTGTATGGTGCTTAGGGGGTGTTATACAGGGAGTGTGAACGTACATATGAAATTAATTCGATATTTGTGAAGTGCAAACTACTCACTTCTATGGGTGTGATGGCGCTGGGGGTGTAAGCTGAGCTGCTAAATGAGTCGGGATAAAGTTGCTGAACTACTGACCCCAACCAGTATGAAAGTGCTGGGTACGGAAATTAAGTGAGGTATTGCCTAGAGACACACGTCGCGGACCCCACACACGCGAACTTGAAACAGAGGAAAGAGACGCCTCGCGTCTTGATACCTTACGAATTTTTCGTGACACGCTAACCTTTCCGAGTGTGGTGGATACCCATTTCCACCTTTGACATCACATGTTCCCTGATGAAGGGCAGATAATGCCCGAAATGCATTGGATAAATGAGAAGCTATGATGCCAATTGAATGCATTTAGAACTTATCACATGGAATGAAATCAATTTCATACAGAAAAAGTATAAGAATATCAAAACGGATGTTTAAATAAATGAAATTTGAAATATCCCAGAAACGTGGTTACATATATTTTTGAAAGGAGTCCCTGACTCACATCAAGGAGATACAGGTGTGCACCAGGGGATGCAACTAATGGTCCATTAGAAGCACATACCCAGAATATTACAGGCGTCCTAGACAAGAGACGTCACCCAGGTGGCACCCTAAAACTGGATTAATTTTTAATTTTTCAACTTTATGAAAAACAATTGAACTTAAGGTTGTGCCCCAGTCTTCATCCCTTCTTCAGTATTGCCTAGAGTGTCATTCGGGTAAATTGAGCTGCTGCTGGACTCTGGGATGAAACAGTGAGCCCAAACAGTGTGTCTTATGCTGTGAAGTCATGTGCTCGGGGCGCTGTGCCACAACTGTCCAACTTGTATATGGTGCTTAGGTGGTGTTGTATAGGGAGTTCAAAGGTAAATAAATACAGTATTTTGTAAAGCACAAACTACTGACCCCTATGGGTGAGTAGAGCCGATGATCAAAGCGAGAGCTCTGTGCTACAAAGTGAGATGGTGTGGCCGCTGTGCCACAGCTGTGTGGAGAGTACATTTTAGTGAGGGTTCGGGAGTTGCCATTACCTGGCCCTAAAATAGCGTGCCTAAGTTGTAAGTTATATGGTGGCTCTAAAAAGAGCCCTTGTGTTCATTAGTTGGAGCTACATATAAGTGAGGCTGCACAGCTTCAAGTTATTCAGGAAAACTCGATTTCCCTGATCTGTGCAGTGTACTCCATCACTTCTGTAGATATCAGCCATATCAAAACGTATGTTGTTGTAGATGGACCCCATTTTGTGATCTCTGAGGTATGCAGACACAGCTTTGTTGACTTTCTGCCTAGATTTTTCAATCCGAGGACAAAATTGTTTTGACCATTTCCACTTCTATCTTTGCCAAATATTGGAATATACAAAGACAGTTTAAGGCAAAAATAACACCAATTGTCCAAAGGTGTCTTTCAAAAGCATTTCCAAACATACCCCAGTCCATGTGCCTAGGTCGTTTCCACCACAGTGCACAATCATGAGGTCAAGGTGTTGGAGATGCAAACAGGTTTTAACCAAAGGCAACAATTGGTGCCATTTCAATCCTCTCTGTGGAAACCATTTAATGTCCACATTTTGTACACCTAGGTCTAAGTCAATATGTCTCTGTTCTGCTTACCTCTTGCACCACAAAACATAGCTATGTCCACAATCCACACTAGCATTTTGAAGGTATGGCTGAAAGGTATGGAAAGATGTCTGTAGCTTATGCAGTTCCTTCGTAGAATTAGAGATCTGTTTAAAGATGGGGGAACTAGTTTTTTTTCACATACAAAATGATACCTGATTGGGAGATGAAAGCATTGTATTTTTAAAAGTAGGGTGCACAATCGTTTTGTGGAAAAGCATGTTTGTGATTGGTTAAGAAAAAGCAGTTTGAGCGTGGAGTACATATTAAAAGATATTTGCTCAACTCAACCACACCTGCTACTTGCATTTGGAAGACACTGTTTGAACTTAAAACAATCGTGAACTTTTAACCTCCACGAGCCGTTAAATGTTCGAGAAAATGTTGGCAACATCACACCACTAAACGGGCATAGAAGTGAAAACTACGCTGCATTCATATAGGATGTGTAGGAAAGCCGGTCGTGGGTGTTGTGGGATGTCTGCGACCGTGGTCATCATAGATGAGATGCCCAGCCCGTGGCACATGGGCGGGCTTACTATGTGTTACATTGCCAAACAGCTGCTCCTCCCTCCTGTGAGTCCCCACACTTTTGTGTGGTGCACGGTTGTATCCCGTTCACTCATACGGCACAGCATTGTAATGTCTATTCCGGCATGTCCTGCGGCATTCGAACTACGCCATTAGAGTGCCGTTCGGTGGTGGTGTATCCCACTTTACAACATCGTCTGCTGCGGCTCTTGTGGCAGGCCACACCAGAACACAGAGACACACTTACCGCACTTCCTGCACACAGACATGTCCGATACACCTCGTTCCCCTTGCCGGATAGGCACACCCCTGCGGTGACCTGTGTACACCGGACCAGCACACGTGTGTTGTGCTTGCAGGAGGATGCCTGCGTAGCTACATGTCCAGGGTCACTGCCAACGCTGAGGCGACATGTAACCTCCGATGAAGACAGCACCCTGTGATGTTGCAGGACCCGTGCCCATCGTGCTAACACAATGACCACACGGACACACTTGCCAGATGCGGGTTCGGGGGGCATTGGCGGTCCTACTTTGTTGCGATGAGTCTTGTGGCCCTCATGGGTATCCCTGTATCGTGATCATTGACTTCATGGCACATGTGGGTTTTCTGGTGCAGCTCTTGGCTGTAATTCCTTTCATGCTGCAGGTAGTCGTCCTGCTTAACACCAGCAGAAAACAGGTGTAAAATTCATGGTGGTAACTTGGGTTATCGGCGGAATTAATTTCGCATTACAGTTATGAAAGTTGTGATGTCATTTTTCGTGTGCAGAACAATATACAAACTGGGCAGTGTATCCCGTCAAGATGCAGCACCTGACGCACTATTCCTAATCAATATAAATACAATGAGATTTCTTCATTGATTTTGTGTGTCAACTGTAAGTGGAGGCACTACCTATGTGCAATTCAATACAGGATTTCAGTATTTTGAATAAATCGCAAAGGTGCACCTTTAATGCAACTAAAGTTGAGATAAATCTAACACAGTATTCAGAAGTTGGTGCAAACTGCAGAGATCACCAGTATTCCCGCAATAAGTGCTCCAAAATGTAACACAATGGTGGATACCAGCAAATAACAGTACTAAGAACAAGAAAGAGTCACACAGCAGTTAAGAAAACAACCAAAAAGGTTAATAATTTTTTTGGGGCAAACTTAATTTTTTTATAAACATATATAAACCATAAACTATGTTAAAAAAATGTTTTTTATTAATATATATATATATATATATATATATATATATATATATATATATAAAAATAAACCAATAAACAAAATTTAACAAACATAAGAAATGAACAAGGTGGAAGAGTGCTGTTGGGACCATGGATGTCGACGACAGAGCCTGGAAAATAAAGCACAAAATAATGACATGTGTAATGCGCATATCAAAGGACTGAGAGAGAGAAACCGAAAAGGAAAAACAAGCCAGAGAGAAAAAGAAAGGGAAGGAAAGAAAGGGAGTGAGAAAGGGAGAATGGAGAGAGATAGAAAGAAAGGAATGAAGAGAGAGAGAAAGGGAAGTGAGAGAGAGAGAGTGAGAGAAAGCGAGAGAGAGAGAGAAAGACTGTCGCCTCTGCGCATCCATGGGCAAATAATTACCTGGTACCAGCGGAGTGTGCAGCAGTGGGCCAAGTCCACGTGCCCGTCAAAACCCCGCCGATCTCAGATTAGTCCTGAATGGTGGAGACCACATCAGATACGCCGCCGATCTCAGATGTGTTGCTGAGTCCTGAGTCATGAATGGCAGAGACTACATCAGCTTCTTCGCGGATCTCCCAGATGTCACGGGGTCCTGAATGGTGGAGACCACTATCATCTCCGCGGACCGGCAGATCTCACACATGTTGCTGAGTCGTCAATGGTGGAGACCACCTCAGGGTTTGGTGCCGCTAAGCCAGTGCAACTCAAGATTGTGGCAAGTGGTGGTAGGCTCCTGATGGCCACATGAGTTTGGGGTGGCACCAACCCGATGCATATGAAGTCCGCGCCAAGGGGATGGTAGGCTGTTGATGGCCATACAGCTGAGGGTGCGACTAACCTCTGCGCAACTTTTCATGGGCTCTTTATGGTTGAGACCCGTAGAGCGCTCGCCAGCTAGTCCGCACCGGCAATAAAGGATGTGACGTTGTCAATCTATTATATTTGCGTGGTCACATGGCCTGTGCCACATGTGCCGGATGGGTGTGGTGTGTGTGCAAACCTGCCCTCAGGGAGTGGCCGTGAGCTGTTGAGAACTAGACCACTGACCTGCACACCAACAGCGAGTACACCTGCGACAGGTAGCTATGTGGGGCCAACATTGGAACGTAATCGGAGTGGTGTGGCGTGGGGTACGACAGAACAGGGCAGGGATAGACACAATGACGTGGACAGCTCATAGTACTGTGTCTGGGAGTCGAGTGGACGGGCCACAACTGTCCCTCTGCGAGCCTGGGTCCGAACTGTTCATAACTCACACTATATAAGTATTGAAAAACCATTTTGTGATTCAGTCCGTCAGCTGGCATCTGTCCGAGGCATTTGTGAAAACATATCAGAGTTATTTCTGTGAGTGATACCCTTTGACGCTCCCTCTCCCCATATTAGCAGGTAACATACCCTCTTCCCACATTAGCAACATACCCCGAACAACCTTCTTGGGCCCGGAAGTGTCCCTGTGTGGTTGGAGAAAGAAGAATCTTAGTCATGTATAGATTTACATATAAAAAAAATATTTATTTAACAAATAAGACTGAAGGGAGTCTGGTGCTGTGGTCGCTGCCACGAAGTTGGGGTCACTGTTGTTCAGGACTCAGAACACAGTTACACATGTGGGATTGTTTGTGTTAACTAGGGTTAGTGGTACCAGAAGCATTGAGACTGTATGAGCCTGTGATGATGGTTGATGTGGACAGGTCGCACAAGGAGCAATTTGTCTTGCCTACTGGACTGTGTCATGTGGAATCGGGATTGTATCTAAATTGTGAGGCCTGCTGACCATAGTGTAGGCCAGAGGTAGCGATGAGGAAGGGCCCACCGGCTTGCGTAGTGCTGGTTCAGTGGCACCACTTGTCGGCAGACTTCAATCTGTAAATACTCCTCACTAATCGAAGGGAGTGAGGTGCTGTGGTCGCTGCCACGAAGTTGGGGTCGCTGTAATTCAGGACTCAAGGCATACTTGTGTTAAATAGGGTTAGTGGGACTACGTGTCGCCGGCCTTGCATATCGAAATATGACTCACTGATTGAAGGGAGTGTGGTGCTGTGGTCACTGCCACGGACTTGGGGTCAGTGCGATTCAGGACTCAGGACACAGTTGCACATGTGGGATCGGCTTGTGTTGAATAAAGTTAGTGGCACCATGTGTCGCCGCCGTTGCATATGTCAATACGCCTCACTGATTGAAGGGAGTCTGCTGTTGTAGTTGTCTCACGGAGTTGGGGTTACTGCTATTCAGGACTCAGGACACAGTTACACATGTGGGATCGGCTTGAGTTGAACAGAGTTAGTGACACCACGTGTCGCCAGTCTTCCACAGTCCAGGTCAGAGGTAGCGGTGAGCAAGGGCCCATAGCCATGTGCATACGTTGGTCGCCCCACCGGCCTGCGTAGTACAGGTTCAGTGGCACCACGTGTCACTGGCCTTCCATATACAAATATCCTTCACTGATTGAAGGGGGTCAGGTGTTGAGGGCGCTGCCACGAAGTTGGGGTCGCTGCCATTCAGGACTCAGTTACACATGTGGGATCAACTTGCGTTGAACATGGTTAGTTGGTACCATGTGTTGCCGGTCTTCCACAGTGTAGACTGGAGGCAGCGGTCAGCAAAGGCTCACAGGCAGGTGACGTTGGCTTGAGCTTCACAGATTGGGAGCATTTGGGCTTCTTAACCCATTATAGTCTCTTACATAATTTACTTTGCTACTAATCTTGAATTGTGAACAGTGTAACCCTAGAGTAGGGCGCAGACATAGGTCAGGATGGGCGCACAGTTAGTGGCACCTGGAGCACTCAGCAGTAGTCGGTACAGACATAAGTCTGCGGTGCTGTGGTTCGCAGGGGACTTGTGTGGAGGAGGCCCGGGGTCATGGCGGCAGCCACTTGCCAGGGTGAGTGCCTCTGCTCTGCAGACTCGTTGGTCTTCCCAGAAGTGAACCACGCCCAGGGCCTGGCCTATTATTCATACTCCTACGCTGGAGTGGCGTACATTGGGCCAGCCCACTCTGCTTCCGCTTCTAGGGGGGAGGGGGGGAACACAGCTACATGACAGAAATCTTCCTCACTGTTTGAGGTAACATGGTTGCGTGCACTACAGTATAAGTATCACTAGTAGATCTCCACATGGAGAGGTTTGTGGTTTGCATAGTGAGGTCTGTGCAGCACATCAGCGTTACACTTGACATTGTGTGCATTATTATTGATGGGTGACTTGCCTTCTTCATATATGGTTGTTTGCCACACCTCCCAACATTTAGCTATTGTGTGGCTGAGGGGCCATGATATTTTGAGAATGTCCGTTGTCCTGTTTTGCGCTGGGTAGTAGCGGGGGATGGTCTGGGGGTGGGGGGGGGGGTCTGGTGGTGGTGGCGCTGGGTGATGTGGCCTTGTTGGGTGTCGGAGGTGCATGATCAGTAGCTTTATCACGTGTTGGTCTTTAGATGAGGCTGTGAGTTGGGTCTCTTTCACCACGCAGTAGATAGTCGACCTCCATACACCAGTTAAAGGTTGATGTTAATTTGTTACTGGTAAGTCGTATTATCATCTGCTTTTTGAATCGCATTACAGATTAGGCTGGTTGTTGAAAATATGGGGAAGTGGTGTTTTAGTGTTTTTTTTGCACGGGAACGCCTACTTTGCATATCATTAGCGTTAGTTGTGGCTCTCGTTTGTGGCGATTTTGTTGGCGGAAGGTATCGATGGAAGAGTGGTGAGATTTGCAGTTTTCAGCAGGTTGAGAATGGGATGAATGATAATTAAAAAACACAGAAAAAAAAGATATGTTTAATAAACATTTTAATTAGAAATTAGCATTTAAAAAAACTTTGAAATTCACTGAAAAAACCATAGGCTTTACAGACGTTATAGTTAGGAATTAGCATTTAAAAAACCTTAGAAATTCACAGAAAAAACATAGGTTTTAGGGGTGTTATAGTTACCTGGACATTTCACTCATACAAAACAATAGAAATTCCGCTGTTATAGTTAGTTCAGCGAACTATAACTAGCGCCCCCGCAATGCAGTGCTGATGACGTCACATATTACATCATTCATCACATGGCCAGTGACATCACTGATGACATCACAGATGGCATCTCAAATGACATCACTGATATCACTGATGACATCATCCACGTGAAAATCTGATGCACCTCCTCACACCTTAATAAAACCTTTGATACACCCACTCTAAAATAATAAAGACACCAATACCATGTAATACGTACGCACTCACTGATTCCTGTCTACACACACATCCACTCATTCATCCATACAGTCACTCATACATGCAGCGACTCATCAATACAACACTATTATAGGCACTCCTACACCTATACAAACACTCACACACCGCCACTCATCCAGTTACTCACACATCTAGTCACTCATGCAAAAATCAAAAACACTTCTATTTACTCACCTATACCGTTATACACACACAACTTTACTTTTTCATACAGATACTAACATATACTTACTCTCTTATACAGTCACTGATACAAGTACACACTCATCCATACAGCCACTCTTAGAATCACGTATAGTCATTTATATACTCCAACTCTCACATGCACTGTTTTACGTATTTAGTTACTTGGACATATTGCACTGAGACATCCATTCACTCACCAACACACCCATACAAACACTCACCCACCTATACAGCTGTTTCCACATGTATTATTGAACCCATACACCCAGTAAATAAAGAACTCACACATCTATGCACAGTCACACACCTCCCACCCACCTACACACACACACACTGAGGCACCCATACAAATACTCAGGCAACCAATCAATAACCCATATAGACACTCGGGTAGCTTCTCACCAACCAATGCAGCAGCTTACACAGCAATAGACAGACTGATACAGACATTCACAGTTTAGTCACTAATCCATGCATTCACTAAGACCCATTTATTCAGTCACTTATACAGTTAGTCACGCACCTACTAAATCCTCTATCCAGACACTTATAAACCCTGCCATTATTCAATACACCTTGGCCAGTATGTAAATAAAACATATTTAAACTTGACAGAAACACAGTCACTGGATGATGTCATCAGTGATGTCATTTGAGATGTCATCAGTGATGTCACTGACCATGTCATGAATGATGTAATATGTGATGTCATCAGCAGTGCATTGCGGGGGCGCGAGTTATAGTTGGCTCATTTAACTATAACAGCGGAATTTCTATCGTTTTGTATGAGTGAAATGTCCAACTAACTATAACGTCCCTAAAACCTATGTTTTTTTCTGTGAATATATATATATACACACACACTCATACATATCTCGTAACAAAGTATTTTTAAGTTATTACGTGCTGAATAAAGCTAAAGGGAAATATAGAAGTTGGTAACATTAAAAAAGGTACTTATTTTATTACAAAATTGTTTTTTATAACACCCATAAACAATTGTTATAAGGATATTTACATAAGCACATGTAAGCTTGCGCTACAGGAGATTACACATGAAGAGATTCATCAACAGCGTTCAAAAACTTTGTACAGATCAGACAAGTTTGCCAGCTGTAAAATGTTTCCATCTTCTGCGAAGTGCTTAGGAGGCAGCAAATGTGTCCGAAAAGCTTTGTACAGAACATGTTCAACCTTCCATTTCCACGAATTCCAGTTTGATCCAACTTCTGCATCCTGAAAGAGAGGGAGTGTAGGTAAACCTTGCAATAAAATTCTGTCATCACTGGTCGTACATTTATTATTCATCATAAAAGCACCATGGATGCTGCGTTACCTCCATAAACAATGCAGGATGTATCTGATAATGTCATGCATATGAAAGATGACAGAATAAAACCGAATTACAGCGTTTTCCTGGCACCAATACTTCCTTCCTTTTACCTGTAGCTCGCTGACCCTACTTTTGTTGACCCGAGTGTCCTGGCTGTGCAATTTCCTAGTGGTCGTTGGTTCTGGTGAGTCTAGCACTTTTATTTTGTTATTTTAAAAAAATTTGTGGACACAGCACATTGTTGAGGAATAATAGGCAAACAAAAAATCCCACGGGACAGAGCTGCAACTCACTTCTTGCTCCTGCAGTCTATGCTGTTTCAAAGGAAACTGTACTGGTCGAAATGAGTCTTTCCCGGGACTTTGGCGTTGCCTGAATGTCCTTTAGCTTCCCCGGTAGGTCAATCTGCAGGTCCCATCGCTCCAGTTCCACCTAGTTGCCCAGGATTAATGCCCGACATGGCTACAAGCAAGATGATGCCCTGCATTTACCTGCAAATCAGTGACAGTGAACCCTGCACTAAAAGGAAGGGCAAAACGAAGCATGGGTGCTGTGCTAAATTACAACACATTCTCAGTGGTAGTACTGGTCATAAGGAGTCTGCCGCCCGGGAAGGGCTCGAGTAGGCCTAGTGTTGGGGCCTGTGTACCATCATCTATTGACTGGAAGGCATTTTGGACAGATATTAGTCTTCTCTGTAACCATGTTGTTCTCCCTGGTTTGATAAGTTTTGTTTACTGGAGCATACTGTTAGTCAGTTAATTTCTTCCTTAAACACCACTCTTGTTCAGCAGGTCCTGGCAGAGTCGCAGCCAACTAGCTCTGTTTATAATAGTACTCCTGCAGATGTCCCTTTAAGGTTTCCAGATAGTGTAGGCCCCGGTCTGCTAACCTAAGCCCAAGGTGAATCGTGCCCTCCACAGTCGGGAAAAGAAGGGGTAGGCTTAATCCTAAGGATTGGGGCCTTGCTCAAGGCAGCTCGACAAATGACTAACGTGCAGATCCCAGCCCCTCCCAATCCTCAGTCCCAATTGAACCTCCCCCCTGCCAGCTGTCCCTACGTGGTCATTTTAACAGGAGTTCCCCCATCTGAAGGATCCTGTGTAGAGCCTCATGTGCACCTTGGAAATAATGGTTGCCCCTGGTTGACTCGTCAAATGGATTTTAAAATCCCTGAATATGATGACATCCTATTAGTAAGGCAGGTGGGTCCATCTCCCAAAAACATAATAGGGGACTGTGTGGTTATTAATTGTAGGAGCCCTGCTAAAGTGGGACTAGGGCCCGCTTGGTGAAAGACATTAATCTTAAAGCACCACCTCCTGTTTTTTTTTCTTTTAAAAGCACTTGCCACCCATGTTAAGGGGGGGATCTAGGTCCCTGCTCTCCGGGGTGGAAGCTGGTGATGGGTTTTCAGTCTCAACCGCTAATAGATTTCCCCCCTATTTGACTTGGATGGTTTAGACTGACGCCCAGCTCTGCTAACTAGCAATAGAGATATTCCGGCTGTTGGGATGGTGGCTTCTAATCTCCTCCTCACCAAGGCGGGGCCATCACCCTACTATTCCCATTATGCCCTCATGATTTGACCATACTTCTTCCAAAGAGTGTGCCTCCTTTTATAGTCGTGTTAGGCCTTGTTTTGCATCCCCCACAGCCTTGGAGTCTCACATTTTGGGTGACTCTGCCTTCAAATTTGTCCTCCTAAACCAAGATTGTCTCCTGGAATGTTGCTGGCTTAGTGTTTAAACTCGAGTGCCCTAATTGGGGTCATTTCATAGACTCATTTGATGTCTGCCTGTCCCAGGAGACTTGGTCGGTTGCCCCACAGCACACAGCAGGGTTTGTTAATTTTTCCAAGGATGCTTTCACCTCAGGCAGGGGCAGACTTTTGAGAGGGTTGTCAGTTTAGATCAAAATCACTCTGCTGTACGTCTAAGGAGATTGCATTGGGTAGTGCTGATGTACAGTGTGTTTGTTTCCATTTCCTTTCCATCCGGTAGGGTATACTACTTTTATAATGTGTAACTGCAGGTATGGGGGAAAAGGTGTTGAGTTACAGATAACGGATTTGATTGGTACACGTAAGACGCTGGCTCTTTATATAATATATCAACATTAGATATATTGTGCAAAGAGTCCAGGGGTTCCCTTATAAGCAAACAAAGACTTGCTCTAGCAATCCCAAGGTGCTCTTCTAAGGGGTAGTGTGGTCGAACAGCCTTAGGCTTACCAGAGAGGAGTGCAAATACATGCAATAGTAAATTAAGCACACGCCTCACTAAGGAGATACACTCCAATTTATAAAAATAATATGCATCTTTATATATATTTAGGCACCAGAACCAGTTCGATCAGGCAAGTACATTTTTCAATAGAAATACTTTTGCATTTGAAAAGTTGCAATTTTCAGAAGCTGCTATGTTATCCTATGAAAGGAAGAACAAGTACGGCATTCAGGTACAGTACAGCAACTTATGGACCAATCTCCAGGATTTAAGGTGAGTGGTGAGCAAGGCTCAAGGTAGCACCAGCAAAACACCACCAGGGGCGCAAGGGCAGTCGGGTGCAGGGGGCAAAACAGCGTTCGGTGTCCAATGTTAGTCTATGGGGATCGGTGTTCGTGTAAAGAGGCTGCAGGCTTTAACTTGGAGGCCAGTCGGCCTGAACCAACAAGGGGGCTCAGGCCTCCCGAAGCTTGGGCACATAGGTACACCTTTGGTCCCCTTCTCTACGGTTCAGGGGCAACAGGTACAGAGGTGCCTTTTGGCGTTGGGTTTTCCTGACCGGATGCAGTCTCAGTAGAGGTGGCCTGCGTGCAGAGGCAGCAGGCCACGTCGGGGAGCCCAAGAGAGGTGAAACCACAGTGGACTTGGCCTCTGGGGGAACATGCTGGCACCATTGGCTCACTTCAAATTGGGCTTGGCGTGACAGAATAGTGGTGTCCTTAGGCGTCAAGTTTTCGTGGCCTTGAAGTCCTCTCAGGTCTCTTTGGGATCCTGCAATATGTTGGGAAGCAGGCTCATTGCTCCACAGGAGTTTTTGGTTCCTGGGTGAAGTGCTGAAAGGTCCCCTAGGCTTTGGAGACCCAGCAGCTGCAGGACAAGTCATTTTTTGGCACAACTGTTGAAGTCAGCAGGCAGGTGCCAATTCAGCTGTTGGGTCTTTAGTTATTTCCTTTTGCCACTCTTCATGTCAGTCTTCTTTCAGGTTAGCAGGATCTGATTTTCTGGTGCCAGGGGCTCCCCTAAAAACTGAATTATGGGGCATTAGGGGAGTGTAGGGTAGTAGCCAATGGGGTACCTACCCCTGGGGTCCCTATGCCCCCTATAAGACCACTTCCTGTGGGAAGTGGGTATAACCCTGTCCCAGAGTTCCTAGGTGTTCCAGAACAACAATGCCACCTTTCAAAAGGCATATCCACATCAGGTTAGGCCACCTTAGGGTTTGTGGTACCTGGAGGTGGGCACGCCTACCTGACTAGCTAATTTTCTCGCCTGTCCAGGTGCCAAATGGGTCTGGGTAAAGGGGGTCGGCTTCCTCTCTTGTGAGGGTAGCCAGATTTGCATTTTAAAGACAGTGGCTTCTTTGAAGCTCACCTGCCTTGGAATGCAAATCGGCAGACCATCCTGTGAGAAGGGGTGTGAACACCCTTTACCCAAGCAGGCTTTGTTTGGAGAGCAAAGGGCCTCAACCTTGAGGATCAGAAACTCATCTTGGGCGGAAGGCAGGCAAGAACCAGTCAGTCAACACACCACATTCTGGTAGGATTTCTGGGGGCACCTATAAGGTGCCCTCTGTGTGCATGTATTAATGAATCCAAAACGGGAAACAGTGTCAGTTTAGTAATACGAGAGGTTTGAATCCAAACATCCCTATTTTTTTTAGTGAAGCAATCATGTAGCTGGGGAACTCATTTTCACCAGTGTCCAGCACATGTACTCGAAAATGTCTTCACTTAAAAAAAAAGAAAAAATCTTATTATTAAACATATGTGGAACAATTATATTCAGATTCATCACATCGAGTAATAAGGTATTATCACATACAGTACAGATCGTTTGTCAGGATCATCATAACTTCATACAATTGTTGCGTTTGTGGGCATGACCACATATACTTTAGTGTCCCTTACATTAAGACCATTCCAGTTCACGAAGCATTGTCGGTAGTTCACACAGTCCCCCTCTGTAGGTGTTCCAACCACCCCATAGTTTAATCCACTTTTCTGGACAACCCCTCCGCACATATACAGTTTTTTCTGCCACCATAGCTCTGACCATATCTTTACACCAGTTTGCGTGTGTTCTTCCCTCTTCACTTGTACTAGCAGCAATAGGGTAGACCAGCAAGGGGCATACCTGTTCATGCAGTTATGACATAAACATTTAGTATAGTGCACCCTGCCTTAGGGCTGTAAGGCCTGCAGTAGGGGTGACTTACCTATATTTCATGCAGTGTCTGTGGGCATGGTGTCCAGGTGTGTAATGAGAGAACCAAATCCGACAAAGATGGGAGTCAAACGTATCATCACCCACTGTGTACTAGCCTTATTGATTATATCTTATTAGATACTTAGTTATGGCAATCCATGGTAGACATGGAAGTAGTCTCCAGGCAGGATAGTGATCATATTGCGTTGAGGATGATGTTGGGCGCTCTGGTTAACACCCTCTTGAATACACTGTATGAGCCACTTGACAGAAGGTTGGCCCCAACCAATAACCGGCGTAGGCTTAAGTGGAGCTCTCTGACAAGATCAGAAGTAGCTTTGGGAAAAGTGTTTAAGGTTGTGTTTGTCGACTTGGATGCTGCAGTTTCAGAAATTAGGACTTCGGACGACACAGTCTTATTTCTATGACTGAGCAAAACCATAATGTTTGCCTCACTAAGGAACATATTCCTGGTAAAATCCAACTCCACTGCCAAGCGGAAGCAACAGACCCACTGGCCTACCAAATCCAGCCGATTGGCTAGGCGTGCCCTTTCCCGATTGATTAAATCTTGGTCTAGAGCCGCCATTCGATGGCCAGATCACTTTATAAAGATTCAATTATTATTTAGAAAAGAAATTAGGAACGCTCTAAATGGGACTCAATGTTGAGTGGCTTACAATGCCAGGATTATTGTTCCTTTTGGCACATTATCTCCAATAAGGACTCTGGCATTCTTGCCCCTTTGGACAGTAACATCTCTGCTGCTGCGTGGACTGAGCATCTCTCCCAGTTATATTCAGGAGATGTCGATCAGGGATTGTCTCAAGCTGCCCTTAATATTCATCCCACGGGGGTGGTGAGTATTAACTCCGAGCGTGCCCTTATGACTGAGCATTCCACTGAGCCGGCGACGCAGCCCACAGAATTTCCGGCATTGAGATCTTTAAAGCCTTAGGCTGGACTATACCAAATAAATCCCCAGGGTTGGAGGAGGTGCCTGGTGAGCTTTTTAAATCTTATAGAGATGTATGGTGCCCCTATTTTTCTCTGTTCTTTAGTGCTATTATGAATGGTGCACATAGGCCTCCCACCTAGGCAGGGGCGAACAATTTGATTGGCCATCCCATACTCGGGTGCGTGGGCTCAACTAGAGAAACACTGAGGGGGTATTTTGAGGGCTCACTGTGGCTCTTTTTTTCGCCCAGTGACTCCAGCCCTTGAAATCTATAAAAGTCAGTCTCTTGGAGCTACCCTGTATGGTGGAGAACTTTGGAGCTTTCATGACTCTAGGGCCTTAGAAATGATAGAAAATCGTTTTGCAAGGAATCTAAGCACTCTACCAGGTAGCACCCGCTTGTCTTCCTATGTGTAGATTATGGCCTTAGACTGATTAATGACGTAGCTGAGTTAAGCCCGCTTCTGTATTGGCGGAGGCTTTGGCTAACACCAGAACTCATGCCTTTTCGTATGGCCTTGGAGGGTATACTGAGGCATCCCAGGGCCTCTATGATTGCTTGCTTTGGACAATGAAAGATCGGCTGGGTCATGTTGTGTACAAGAATCTGTAGTCTTCCCCTGCGGATTCTGGTTTAGTTTCTAAATCAGAGATAAAAGGTGCTGATTGGCACCATGTTGACATCCAAACTCTATTTTCTCTTAGGGCTGGTTCTCTTACTGAATCCTTCCTAGAGATTAAAGCAGATTATTACTCGGAAACTTACTTGGAAGAGATCAAACCACTCCCCTTTGCAAAGTCTTTATATGTTAAAGTCCACTTGGGGATCTTGCCTATTCTCAACTTTACAGCTAAATGGAATTGTCACACTAGCGATTGCTGAAACAGATGAGCCATATTTGTTTTCCCAAAATACCAAGGCATTAGAAGGAAGCGGGTGTAACCTGTTTGTCGTAGTCAGGGGACTAAGAATTTTGGGACCATATTTAAATTTTAATACGCAATATCAGTCAATGCATTGTGTTTCCGGTTTCTCGATTCTTGATGTATATGTGGAGGTTTAGACATAACATCAAGCTAACGGTCTAGGTTTTACTCTGAGGTGCCTCTTTTTAACAGTATAGTTAGCATGTTACTGTTTTCTTTTTTAACTGTCTCTCGTATGAAATGCACTATGTCTAATCGGATTGATAGTTTTTATGAACTGAAGCATAACATGCACTATCTTAAGATGTGCATGATTGCTTTATTAACTGGAGTTTTTTGTTGCAATGCCAATACTATTTTAAGTCTTATATTTATGCACTGTGTTCTTAATCTGCTCATTTATGGCTACTGCCAAAATAAAAAGATTTATTGATTATGAAAACAACACGCAAACATTAATGAGACGAACTGCACTGTGCAATAACTGCCCGAGAAAAGCGAAATTAATAAGAGTGGAGTACAGGAGAAGGTTTCAGAGATGCCTCATTCCAAAAGATTACAGATGAAACAGTGGTAGTGTAAAGGTTCTGCTGATACTTTTTGTATCCAGCTCCTCCACTTGAAATAGGTATTTGAAAGAGCACATTGCAACGAGAGGGTCTTATGAGGCTAACACTGACAGCAAGGTCAGTCAGGAAGTACACAACTTAGCGGAAGTGCTGCTCGGTATATGGCAAGTTGTGCCTTAGAGGGGGGCGGGAGGGTTATTGGTATTGGAGGCAAGGCTACATTTATAAAGATGAAATAAGTGCTAATTGCACTTGATAGAGAAGGGACAATTGCCTTCCTCCCAGTTATCAAATGCAGGCTCCACACTCTCCTCATGACTGTTAGGGCAGGGGCAAGGAAGAAAAGATTCAGAGTAATATATATTGCTGATAATTCTATTCGACTCTGTTCGTTAGGATTTGTAGAGCGCACGCTGCCCATAAGGACCTCCCAGCGCTTAACTCCTTCTGTGCTCATGACGAGCTCGTCATGAGGCACGGTGGCCGTGTGATGAGCTCGTCAAGACACGCGCGGCGCTGACACCCGGGGCTAATTCCCCCGCAGTGCTGAGCGTTCCATTAAACGGGCGTAGTCATGACGAGCTCAGCTCGTCATCAGCACAGCGCCACCATGCAGCGGGACGAGCCAAGCTTGTCACAAGCATGGTGGGGCTGCGCGCACCCCCCCTCCCCCCAGCGCCGCAGGGGAATTAGCCCCGCGGCGAAGGGGTTAACAGCTCAAGGTATGGATGCTACTTCCAGGCATTTAGAAAATAACTGATTAACACCTTTCTGAATTTGGATTCTGATTGCGTTTTTCTTGCATACTCAGGAAGACCGTTCCACAGTTTAGGGACCAGGAATGCAAAGGAGTGTCCCCCACTCCTAGATTTCCTAATCCTGGGAACTTTGAACAATTGCTAGCTAGTCAAGCGAAGAGATCTAGTAGGGTCGTACGGGGTGAGAAATTTCAGAATCAGTCTGGAACCCTTTTAGTACATCACTCAAATTTCCAATGTGATGCACATCTAGTCTTCGGCCTTCATGTCTACATACTTAGTCACTTATCTGCAGGCCACCCTCTTCTTTATTCTTGCCTGAATTATAACTACTCACCTTCTCAGAGTTTCTAATCAAGCTCAATTATTTCTGTGTTTCCTGGGTATAAACTAGCATTGGGCTATATTCCCCACAACCTTTCAAGCAGAACTAACCCTGTGGTTCTATGAGGTACTAAGCTGTACGTCATAACTATTTTTTTCAAATATTTCTTCCAATCTCCTCATTCACTCAATACCATCATATTGTTACCCATTATTTCTACCATACCACATATTTTAGGATAATGAAGTACTGACAACCTATGAGTGACACCTTTATTTCCAAGATGCTCATCCATTTCCTTCAAAAGAATCTGGAGTCCATGGTCAGCCATAGATTTCTGTGGGATACCGATTCCCTACAAAACAATCTCTTTCAGAAATGTGAACACACTCATGGTTGTAATCTCCCTCACTACTTTGCACGCTAACCATTTTTAGAAATAGTCGAACAGTACTAACACATACTTAGAAACCCTGGTGGGACCATTAAAATGGCCCATAACTGAGATATTATGCAACCTAACCATTACGCCGCAATTCTTACATTGTCTACTTCCATATGTATTTCTGGCCACAAATAATCGCACCCTAACACTTTGTTTAGTTTTGATTATTGTGTGTAATATATTTTTCGATTTGAAGAATGCAAATCATAAAAGTGCATAAAAACAAACAATTCATTAGAACTGACTAATAAGCAACAAAAAGAAACCATCCTAATCAAACCGTCTCAGCTAAGAACTACGATAAATACAAAAACAAACATTAGAAGTGGATTAAAATTGCAGATTGGTTATTCCTAAATGCCATGTGTGTGCCTTTTTTAATTACATCTTTTTATTAAACAATTGTGATGGTATGGTGACAGATCACATAGCAATAGAATGCAAAAAGAATGATACATGAGCAAGTTTACAAACGAGGGCACATCGTAATATGACATGAGACAGTAAGAGAATCTCCATCTTAGACATTTCCCGCAATTCAATGGAAGGAGAGATACATATATCACCGTGGGACATGTTCCAGTTTGCCCACTTATGATCCCATTTCGAGGGACAACCTCTATCCTTAAACATGTCCTTCTCTGCGATCATCGCATTGTCCATATCATAAGCCCACTTTGAATATTTAGGTAGATCTTCGGATCCCCACCCCTGAGCTATGTTCCGTTTAGCAAGGACAATTCCCCAGGGACACCCATGTGCACTCAGTATGAGTCAGGCCCGTGGCATCCCACACGTTTAGTAAACACAGTCGCGGGGAGTGAACAATGGCCTTCCCGCACACCCTCGCCAGTGTTGAGACAATGTTCCCCAAATTAGTTTGAAGCTTTGGGGACTCCCAGATTATATGAAAGAAGGAACCTTCGGCTATGCATTCTCTGGGACAGAGAGGATCCGAGCGACTACCCATCCTGACCAGTATGTGTGCTGCTAAATATGATCTGTGTAGAATTTTCAGCTGAATGAGTCATAAATGCATTGGAATGGCAACCTTCTGAGAGGAGGAAATGGCTTCTTACTAGTTATCGTCCTCTGAATATCCCATTTCTGTTTCCCACAGCTGTCGAAGACTTATCAGTGGGTCGGGCTTGTTGTTTATTAGTTTGCTGTAAGCGTGATTGCTTTATGTGTTAGAGGGTCCGTCAGAAGCCTATCCTCTAGTGGTGAGGCGTCAGGTAATGCCTCCCCGCTAGCGACAACAGTGGTAATTGCATGTCGAATTTGGAGATAATGGAATGTCTCTGCCTCAGCCAACAGGTATTCATTTTGAAGATCGCAAATGAGACCATAGCATTTCGTTTCCATAGGTCCCCAACTGAGGAAATACCAATTAGGTTCTACTTGTCAAAGCCCTGGCATCTGCTCAATATACCGAGCTGTTCGGATTCCCACAGGGGTCTGACCAGTGTTAATTTCTTGTGACCAATAATAATTTCTTGTGCCAATGCAGTTTCTTTGTTGCACAGTGCCAAAGTGCCACTGTTTGTGCACTGGGGCCGGTAAGGTGCTGTCTTTTGGGGCTAGAATATAGTGGCGCTGGTATCCACCCCTAGCCATTACCCACCAGTCCGTGCGGTATGGGGGCTCAAACTGTGGGGCAAGGACCCATTGATTGACCACTGCAAGCTGGGAGGAGGCCCAGTAGTAGTGTTTCAGGTCTGGTAACACAATCCCTCCATCACACCACCCTCTGGTCAGTTTGTGTGCCGCTATGCGTGGGCATTTCCCATCCCATAACGAGTTCTAACCTCGCACTCCACGCTGATGAAATAGGCATCAGGGACCCTATGGGGGGTATTTTGTAGGACATATAGGAAATGCAGGAGAGCCTGCATTGTATACAGTGCAGCTCTGCCAAGCAAGGTAAGAGGCAAAGTTCGCCAATGACATTTATGTGCTTCTTGACTTAGTGATTCCACTACTGTATTTGATAGAAAAGCTATCTACCTATAGGTCACACCCTCACTAGTCAACAACACATCACCTTAAAAAAAGTTTTAGTTGACTTTCTTTATTAAAAGACTTGCTACACCCTGCTCACTGTTTTACCATCTTCAATTATTTATCCTGTTCAATAGCTTCCATTCTCTTTTCCTTCCTAATGCTTAGTTTGTCAATGCCCTTAAACTGAACACAAACACACACTTCTTCTGCTCACTCTACCTTCCCTCCTAGGATAACTGAAAAAGGATATTTGACAGGCTGTTTTCAGTTTTGAAAATATATTTCAACATAAATGTGCATCCTTGCCATTCCTGTAATCATTTGCAAATTACTACCACAAATGTGTCAATCCCTTTCTCCTTCACAGTGTCTTTAAATGATTTGTGGTCAGTCAGTACCATAAATTCAGTGTCCCATAGAAAATTCCTAAATGTCCTCACTCCCTATTGTGTCTCAATAATGCCGTCCTTCAATTTAGGACTCTTCACTAACCTTGAAGGACCACACCAACCCTCCTGTTCTTCCTTTGCTTTTGCACAACTGGTCCAATTGGCTTAAATCATAACCACCCATTTTCCTCAGATCATCAAATCTTCCTAACAAACGACTTTTGCTCAGATAATCCTTCACTGCATAAACTCAAATTCGTACCAGCTGGCCCAAATAAATGTTGCCTCCTTATTCATGCCCTTCCTTATTCTGACTATTTTGTTTACCCTGCTCTCACTAAACTTGGAATAAAGTTCTATTAAACCTATAAACGACAACATGTGATCTCTATCCTTCAGGCAAGGTGTGTTCAGAATGGTCCATACTACACCATCTGTTGGGCTCACACCTCCTGAAAACATTAAAATGAGTACAGTGTCTGGGTGTGATTAGTGAGCTAAGATGGCGAACAGGAGCTCCTCACTACTCTACCACCTGCCTAGTGAAATCCGTTTCAGAGGAGACATGAAACACAGATAACCAAAATATATCACACGGTCGTTTTTTTAAACAACCTGCAATCACTTTGGCACTGAACTGAGCAGCGACAACATTTGTAGAAGAGGCTGTGGAGACTTGGTCAGAGGGAAACACTAACAAGATGGCAGCACTCAAATATTTATTAGCTGATAACAGAAAGGCCCAACCAAGACTAAAGCCAATCCCTCAAGGACTTCCAGAGGATGCAGAGAGTGAAGACCGACATCAGCAATATTTATAAAAAGCGCTTCCCTTAACGAAAACTAACTATACATGCAGAGTGTGGCTGCCTCCCTGGAAGAGGCACGGAAGCTGGTCCACTATAATGGGACTTGTCCCCGCAGATGCTGATTTGTAATTCCTGGTGCCTGTGCCACTGCCAAAGCCCTCACGCTTCAGTAGGCGTTATTAAACTATAAAGCCCAATG
>NW_028244374.1:0-64541 GCF_964263255.1 Lissotriton vulgaris
AAATTGAGTTGTGTTACTTTGGTAGTAAAGATGAGAATGTTCAAATTGACCCTGAAGTAGAGGGTAATGTGGAAGATAATGTACAGGTTTCCAGTACAGATAATTTTCAGAAGGAAATTGCCACGTTTCAGATGAAATCAAGTGAGAGGCCTAATTTCACTTGTGTATGTTGTCGACGCACTTATTATAAGAATCAGACTAAGGTAGTGGATTTATATGCAAAAAGTGAAAGGGAAAATAATAGTGAATGGAAGGAAGGATTTAGCCACATACTTGATGGTAGAAAATTATTTTGATTTGGGATCGGATCAACGTGTGTGTACTTATTGTTGTAATAAATTAAACCAAAACCAGATGCCTGCTAGGGCAGTTCATAATAATCTGGAATTGGTTGAGATTCCTTCTGAATTGAAGGATTTAAATACTTATGAATCTATTTTGATTCAAAGTATCCATCCCTTTCAGGCTATTGTAAGAATGGAGCCAAAGACAGGGAAATTGCCTCCAGCAGATTTACAGAGAGGATTAAAGGGAAGAGTTGTTTATTTGCCTCTAGATTTGAACAAAAACATTAACACAATTGGAATAGAAAAAGTGGAAGAGGAACCTCTGGTTATCTTGGTTAATGGGGTTCCGACAAAGAATAAGAAAATATGGCAAGATTTAGTGGATGTTAGGAAAGTCAAAAAGGCAACAGTGTATTTGAAGAAAAATAATAAGTACTATAAGAATGTATATGTTGCAGAAGAGGAAGTAAGTGATGAAGAGGATAGCGATTTGTGTGCTGGCCAAATTGAGAAAGTAGAGGCCTCTAAAAGTGAAGAAATATATGAACATTATAGTGTTCATCCTTTGCATTCCAAGGAAGTGATGGGGAATGCTATTGAGTTGTTTCAAATGAAACAAGCCAAAGGGAGTCCCATTAGTGTTTGGGAGGAAAGTTTGGAAGCTCGGTGTTTCCCACAGCTATTTCCCACAGGTCAAGGAGGAAGATATGATGAGCGACCTCGTGAAATTCCTGCGTCTGAATACCGGACTTTACGATTGTATGCAGAAGATCCTAGGTTTCGGCAATGCATTCCCTATTTGTTTCATCTCCTGTTTGAAAGCGATCTGTCTGGACTGTCATATGCAGTGAACCACATCTTAAAAAGTGGTATACAGATGCGAAACATCTCGGCAAGTGACTTTATGCATAAAGTCAATGTCCAAGACAGTATTTTGGATTCTCACTTAATTAATCTCATGGCGTGTCAGCGTGGTACTAATGAGTACTGGTACCGTCGTCATGGTGACTTAAAATGTATGCTGAGGAACTTAGGAACTCCGACATGGTTCCTCACTCTGAGCTGTGCCGAGTATGGCTGGGATGACTTACTTGAATTTCTACGAGAGGCAAATGGAAATATTGAAAACATTGAATTCAAGACACCTGGAGAACTGTGTTCTTTGGATCCTGTGAATGTATGCAGGTACTTCAATCATAGATTTGAAGCTATGATGTCTTTCATCACAAATAAAAAGAATCCACCTCTTGGAGAGGTGTTGGATTTCTTCTGGAGAAAGGAGTACCAAGCAAGAGGTGCCCCTCATATACATATGTTGCTGTGGATCAAGGATGCACCTAAATTTGGAACAGATCCGGATGACTTAGTGATGAATTTCATCGAACAGTATTCTACGTGTGCTGTTCCAAACGCAACGGAGAAGAAAAGTCTAAGAGAACAAGTTCTACGTTTCCAAAGCCATCGTTGTGGAAAGTACTGTCGTCGTAAATTCAGAAACAAGGACAAGTTCTACACCAAATGTCGTTTCAACTTTCCACGACCGGTGATTTCTAAAGGAAGAGTGAACAGTTTGATGTCTTCGCTGCGACATAATGTGACGAGGAAATCACCCAAGAATACATACAATTTGAAAAGGAACGAAGAGTCCAAGTACATCAATGACTACAACCCAGTGATTTTGTCCATGTGGAATGCCAACATGGATATACAGTTTGTGGCTGACAACTGTATGGCTGTGGCTCGGTATGTGACATCTTACATCACCAAAAAAGAAAAGACCGAACTGAAGGATATGTGGGAGGACATTTCCCATGAAAAGAGCCTCAGCAAGAAGTTGTACAGTTTCAGTCTGAAGATGTTGTCGCATCGAGAAATCGGAGCTTACGAATGTTCTGATCGATTGTCTTCAGCAAGTCTCTATGCCAAATCCAGGAGTCTCGTTTGGGCGAGTCTTGGTCTTGCTGCAACGCGAAATCGAGTTCTAAAACCTGTTCGGGAAATTGAGTATTTGGCAGAAAAGGAACCAAACAGTACCGACATTTTGAAGACCAACATGTTGGATACATATTATCCAAATCGAAGCAGTCACCTTGAGAATATTTGTCTATATGAGGTTCTCCAAAATTATATATTCAAGAGGAACATCAAAGAAGATATTGAGAAAGGAGTGTATGCTGTAATTGGAAGTGAGGGATGCCTGGTCAAGCAAAGAAAATGCCAATTAGTAAACCATCGAAAATTAAGTGGCGAATCTCCAGAAAAAAAGGAGTTTTTCTATTTAGCACTTTTGCAACTTTTCAAGCCTTGGCGTGCAGAAGAGGAACTGCTTGGAGATTTCCTCTGTTACGAAGACTCTTTCAATGCAGCCAAGGAGTCCATAGAATGTCCTGCTTTTTCTAAATATCAAGAAATGCTAACTTTGGAAATTGAGCAGGAAGCAACGATTGCAGCCGAGATTGCCAGAGACAGTTCTCAGGACAGTCAGAGTTCTGTTTCATTGAGTCAAGATCCACTTGGAGGACCTATTATCGAAAATGAAGCTGCCACTGCTATGAATGAAGTAGAAAGAGCCATGGCACATGCTCAGGAGGATTCAGTTAACTTACAAGACTTGGAAAAACAACTCAACGTTGAGCAGAGGAAAATATATGATGAAGTTACCAAGGAAATTGAGCACGGATTAAGTCATGAGAAGAAAGAGTGCTCGTGTACGTCGTTGAAGCCTGTCCGACTGTACGTGAGTGGAGAAGCGGGAACTGGAAAAAGTTTCCTCATTAAAGCAATCTCTTGTTATTTGCAGGAAAGGACTGAGTCATCGCTGTCTTGTGTTGTCACCGCTCCTACTGGACTGGCAGCACATAATATTAAAGGTATTACTTTGCATCGTCTATTGATGCTGCCGGTGGAGCATGACAACAAATTACAATACAACAAGTTATCTGGAGATGCTTGCTGTGAAGTTTCAAGAGTTTTGAGGAAAATGAAACTACTTATCATTGACGAAGTAAGCATGGTTTCCAATGTCATGCTTGCCTTTGTGCATTTGAGAATGCAAGAAGTACTTAAAACTGAATATGATGTCTTATTTGGTGGGAAACACATTATTGTTTTCGGAGATCTTCTACAGCTGACACCAGTAAAAGGTCAACCTGTGTTCAAAATACTCACGCATGAAGATACCAGGAAGTGCCTAGGGAGCATTGGCAACGTCAATATATGGTTAAACTTCAATTATGCAGAACTGCATCAAAATATGCGTCAGGCAAAGGATGAAGATTACAAGAATATTCTACAAGATATTAGAATTGGAAAAGTGACCGAGCATGGGAAAGAAGCTTTAAATGCACGGTTACTGTCAAATTTGTATCCCAAACAAGATATTGTGCCTGAGAATATTTTTCAGAAAATTACTGAGAAGAAATCCGGGATATGTCTCATGCCAACTCTTGCAGAATGTGCCATCTTCAACAACAAAATGTTGAATTTAGAAAAGCAAGAGATTGTGAAACTTGAAGCTATCGACAAATTAGAGCATATGGGATCAACAATTATTTTGTCAGACAATTTGAAATCAAAATTGGATTCATTAGAGAAGACTATATCTAAAACAGCGGGTTTTGAAAAGACTTTGAATGTGTGTTTAAATTGCCGAATTATTTTGAGAAGGAATTTACATGTAGAAAGAGGTCTGGTAAATGGATCAATGGGTAATGTTGTTGATTTTGAGAAATACAGAAATAGAGATGGAATAGAATTTTTAAAAATTAAATTTGATGGCATTGAGGAAGTACAGCAAATTGGTCGTTGTTCTGCTAGGTTTTTGCTTGTTAAAGATTTATATGTTCGCCGTAAACAGTTTCCTGTTTGCTTGGCATATGCGGTGACAATCCATAAATCGCAAGGTTTAAGTGTAGACTGTGCATTGGTGAATATTGGCAGTTCTGTGTTCAAGGAGGGTATGGCATATGTGGCATTGTCACGAGTTAGAACTTTATCGGGATTGTACTTGATTGACTGTGATGTCACAAACATTTGTGCGGATCTAGATTGTGTTAAGGAATACAATAGGTTAAGAAGAGAGTATGCGCCACATTTGCCTCAATATCCTTTGTTTGAGAAACGTGTGGTAGGCCGCAAACGTAGAAATAGCAGTAATAGTAGGGAGGTTGTTGCAAAAAGACTAAAAGTCAATGAACCGAAAATTGTTAGCAGAAAGAAAGTGGATTCTGTTGAAGATGTTGTCGGTTTTCAATTTGAAAACAGTTCTGGTGTCAACTGCTATGCAAATGTAGTGGTTAATGTTCTCTTTTCACTAGAGAGTTTAAAAGAACAGATTCTGTTGAATTCTGAACAAATTTTATGCTGTTTGTTGAATTCTGTTTTCGAGAAATGTAGCAGTGATCGAACAAAAGTAGAAAGTGTGTCTGAAGTTCGTTATCTGTTAGATGAATGTTCAGGTCAAACAGACTTCTCTGAAAATAATCAGCAAGATTGTCAGGAGTTTTTAATGTATATGCTTGATATATTGCAAGTTGAGGGTGTAGATGTAGATCACCTGTTTGGGCTTTCTTATCAATGGCAGCATGACTGCGAGAACTGTATGGTATCAAGTACTACTAGTGTAGACTCAGAAAGATTTATATATTTAACTTTGCCAGACAGTAAATCAGTCTCCTTTAATAAGCTAGTAAATGCAGCGGATCACAACATGGAGTGTAGCCAATGTAAATGTGATATGATGTCAACATTATTTATACGTAGATATGGCCAGTATGTCATTTTAATGATGCAACGATGTAGGCCTGATGGAACAAAATTGTCAACTTTAATAAAAAATTTTGTGGCTTCTCAGCTGTCAATATCAGGGAGGACTTTTGTTACTGTAGCAATTATCTATCACGATGGTCCATCAACAACATCAGGACATTATACAGCTTACTTAAAGTCTGGAAACGGCTGGTCATTCTGTAATGATTCTGTTGTAACGTTCAAAAAAAAATTGCCGTTTGACCTTAAAAATTCTTACCTGGTGTTTTTAAAACCAAAATTTTAAGTAGAGGGAATGTAAGTCTGCAATGCTGTCTCGATTAAAAATTCAACTATATAAACCTAATGCAAGTAAGTCTGCTTCATAGTAAGCAGTATCAGTGTCATAGGAAAAGGAGAACATGACTGACAAAGAAGAGTAAGATATTAGTAGTCCAGGATTGTGAAAATAATCTCAAATATTTTATTTTTGAAAGTTGCGAAAATAGAAAATGTCGGGATTTGATTGGAAGAATTACAAGATTTGCGAATCGCGGCAACATGATTTGGCCTAGTGGAAACATGTGATATAATGAGAGAAGTTTTTTTTCTATGTAACATATTTCACGTATCGATGGAGGTTTTCTTTCAGAAAGTGGCGGGCTGAAAATATTTAAAGCACAACAGAGTGGATGCTGTTTATAGGAGATCCTTCGACGTCATTGAAAGTAAGTTAATTTTAAGAAGTTTTGAAATCAGATTTCTTAGGTTGTATGGGTTTTTTAAACACAGTCATTTTGATTGTGTTTTTTTTTCCCCGCTGTTACATGATGAATACCTTCAAGTCACTGATTTAAGTGAAATTTGATACATTCTGAGAACAGCAAAAATAAACCATTTAACATGTATAATTAATGTTATGCTTTTTGTCCTTATGATATACATTTAGAAATGTGTGGTACATATGGGTAAGGTGAGTTCTGTAAATATCAATTTTAATGCTTAGAGTGCTGTACTTCTGGGTAGTGTTTTTTTTTTATAAAAAAAAGAGGCCTCACCTCAAAGAAAGCTCTTGAAAGCACACATCTTATTTGCATCCTAAAACAATCATTTACAATGTTAGACACAATTTTATTATGACTTTACATCTTTTTTGCGCTGCTATTGCATCACTATTGTGAGACATTAGCAGTGCAAGAAAAACATCATGTTTCAAAATAGGCCTCAGTTCAGCAATATCAAGATACAGTTTCTTTCGAATATATATCTTTAGGATTGTGTAGGGAACGTAGAGAAGCAGAGACTTCTGTAAATGTCAAAGTTGTTGAAAAACTGTTTGTTTTTGAACCTTTTCCCTTGTCTTTTCTAATTTTTAAATACATGTTTTAATATTTTTTGAAATGTTTGTTCTTTGTTTTACAGATTGAAAGTATGAAAAAATATTTAAAAAAGGTAACAAGAATTATAAGGTAAATGTTTTCCACTCTTTTTACCCGCAATGCACTGCTGATGATGTCATTGACAGTATCTCTCATTTACTCTCTCTAGCTGTCTTTCTTTTTACATTATTCTCTGTTTACTTCCCTTATACTAACTCTTCTTTTTTTTTAAAAAAATATTTTTTTTAGTTCGCTTAAAGTTCGCGAACCGGTCAGCGAACTTGAAGCGAACCAAAAGAAATAGAGCTTGCCAGAGTGATAAACATTCTAGCAATTTTGTTTGAAAGGGGAGGTAGTTCTGAAAAGAACTGTTTTTTTTTGTTTTTGTTGTTTTATGTTTTTTTTGTAATTTTTTGAACATTTTTTGATTTTTTTGTATTTTTAGAACTGTTTTATGTTTTTTTTGTGTTTTTTAAGGAGGGGAGACAACAAAAAACAGGCTTTCAAAACGGCTCAACTGGAGCAAAAAAAAAGAAAATTACTTTTTGGGTGCATTAGGGCACTTATGATTTTCATATGCAATGTTCATGAGGTTGACACTCATGTTGCCATATGACAGCATAGCACCACAGTAAATACAAGACACCTTCATGTGCTGGAAGTTACGTTGGATGTTTGGCACAGTCTCTTGTGCCTCTCTTCCCGTCAAAGACAATGTGGATGTAGATCTTGCCACAGGAGTTGCCGTCGGATTGTCTTCAAGATCCCTCAACTCAGCCCGGCTGTAGTTCAAGGGATGCCACCTGCTCATGTGACGGTGCATTGTATAGTTCCCCATACTGTACTTCTTTTCTGTGCCTCTCGACAATCTGTGGTCACAGATGAGGCAGGTGGCATATTTTGCATTCACTTTCTTGGTTCCAGGAGGGATGGTGAAAAACTGCCAGATGAAACTGGTTTTTCGTTTAGAAACCCGGGGCAACTCATCAACAAATTGTTGTCCCTCTCTCTCCTCTTCTTCTTCTTCCTCATCTTCCTCCTCTCTGTTAGTCATAATTTGACTGGGTGGTCCTCTCTTCTTATGGGGAGGTGGAGGTGGTGGTGGGGGTGCACCAGCTGCAGCAACAATGGAAGCCATTGTGGATCTTCAGATAAATGGTCTTTCTCTCACCAAGATGAAAGTCAGAGTGAGGAAATAAGGAGGGGTTTACTTGATTTGGGGAAAACAAAAGTTCTGAGCCAATGAAAAGTGTTATTTTTAGGTCACATGACCTAGTCATACATCATTTGGAAACCAAAAGTGAAATGAACCAATGAGAAGTTTGATAAACAAGTCACATGACCTGTTCCGCTTACGTTACGCGGCGCGCGCCGCGTCCCAGATCGCTTCCGGTTCGCGGTCCGGAGCACTTCCGGGAGCGCTAACGCGGCGCGTCATTAGACGCATTACGCGATAACGTGATACGTCGCGCTTCCGCGGCGCGTCACTGTTCCGCTAACGTAACGTTGACCGGTTCGCGGACTAGATCGCGGCATCAAGATGAGCTAACGGAAAGCTTCCCGGTTCGCGAACTAGAAGCGAAGAAAAAAAATATTAAAAAAAAAATTATCAATAAACATCTAAATATATTTTGGGATTTAAAGAATAATACATTTTACAGCTACAGATGTTAGCTTTTAAAAAACCAATGAAATTCACTGAAAAAACCATAGGTTATAGACCATATATAGTTAGAAATTTGCATTTAAAAAACCATTGAAATTCAATGAAAAAACCATAGGTTATAGACCATATATAGTTAGGAATTCGCATTTACAAAACCTTATTTTACTCGCATAAAACCATTGAAATTCCATATATAGTTAGTTGCGCTAACTATATATCGCGCACCCGCAATCCACTGCTGATGATGTCACATATTACAT
Source organism: Lissotriton vulgaris (assembly GCF_964263255.1). Classification (NCBI taxonomy): domain Eukaryota; kingdom Metazoa; phylum Chordata; class Amphibia; order Caudata; family Salamandridae; genus Lissotriton; species Lissotriton vulgaris. Next base: position 8,339 of record NW_028244374.1, read on the forward strand.
CATTCATGACATGGTCAGTGACATCACTGATGACATCACTGATGACATCTCAAATGACATCACTGATGACAACATCCAGTGACTGTATGTTTCTGTGAAGTTAAAATATGTCTTACATATTGAAGAATGAGTGGATGTATAAGTGTCTGGATGAAGGATTTAGTAGGTGCATGACTGACTGTATGAGTGAGTGATTAAATGTGTCTCACTGAGTGCATGGGTTAGTGACTAAACTGTCTTAATTTGTGCATCATTATGTCTGTTGTTCTGTAAACTGTTGCATGTGTTGATAAGTAGCTATATGAGTAACTATATGGGTTATTGATTGGTTACCTTAGTATTTGTATGGGAGACTGAGTGTGTGTGTGGGTGGCTGGGAGGTGTATGACTCTGTGCATAGATGTGTGAGCAGTTGATTCACTAGAGGTATGGTTTCAAAAGTGCATGTGGTAACAGCTGTATGGGCGGTTGACTGTGTGCATGAGTGTATTGGTGAGTGAATGGATATCTCAGTGCTACATGTCAAAGTAAGTACATATGTAAAACACAGTACATGTGAGAGTTGACATATATAAATAACTGTGCATAAGAGCCAGTGAATGTGTGAGTGGCTGTATGGATCATTGTGAACTTGTATCAGGGATTGTATAAGAGAGTAAATATGTGTTAGTATATGTTTGAATAAGTAAAGTTTGTATAACTGTATAGTTGAGGAAATGGAGGTGTGATTGATTCTTTGCATGACTGACTAGGTGTGTGAGTAACTCCATGGATGAGTGACAGTCTGTGAGTGTCTGTTTACACTGATTGTATCTAAGGTTATATTAGAGTCTGAAGAGGTTCATCGTATTATCACATGAATGATATCATCAGTGATGTGATCAGTAATGTCAAATGAGATGTCATCAGTGATGTCATCAGTGATGTCATTTGAGATGTCATCAGTGATGTCATCAGTGATGTCACTGACCATGTCATGAATGATGTAATATGTGACATCATCAGCAGTGGATTGCGGGTGCGCGATATATAGTTAGCGCAACTAACTATATATGGAATTTCAATGGTTTTATGCGAGTAAAATAAGGTTTTGTAAATGCGAATTCCTAACTATATATGGTCTATAACCTATGGTTTTTTCATTGAATATATATATATATATATATATATATATATATATATATATATATATATATATATATATATATATATATATATATATATATGGACAACTTGGCATTCTGGTAGTCGCCAGTAGGTATTTATAGTTATGACCTTGTTTCTATTCAAAAAGCATTTTTTGTTTTGCCAATATCTTTGGCACCATTTGTCAAATCTTCATGACATTTTCAAAAATAATGACCAGCTCAGGTCAGTTCCTGTCTTAAAAGTTTGGGGGTGATTTGTCAAGCGAGGCAGAGAAAAAAGGGGGCTCCCAAAATGCGTATTCCCCTAGTTCATTTCCAAAGGAAGTTTGGAACAGGCTACAGCCCGAACTGCTGCAGAGGTCTAGCCCTGGACCAGGGTTCAATTCCCCGCCTCGGCGGTTCTTGGGCTCAAAATTCCACGGACCTGTTAATTCTCGCCTCGGTGCCTATTCCAATCATGGAGTCCCACTCTGCAACTCTGGGTAATGGCTTGCTTAATCTCCACAACGGCCCCCACAACGCTAAGGATGTCTGGCCTCCACCTTGGGGGTGCCCAGGAGTGGACGCCTCACAGGGAAAGCCAGGATGGGTTCCACAGCGGTATTCGTACAAGCGCCTTGAGACCCTTGCGGTGAGTAGTGCGCTATACAAGTATCAATTTACATTTTACATTTACAATATCCACATTTTGAAAAGCTAGGTCTTTGTCAATACCTCTGCATTCAGCATACCTTTTGCACCAGAAAATATAGCTGTGTCGAACAATCCATACTGTAAGCATCTTGACGGGATGTCTGGAAGCAATGAAAATATGTCTGTAGCTGAGGTGGTCAGTCAGTAGAATGAGAGGTATCTAAAATGGTGGACAAGATGCTGCTTTAAAAAAATAGAGAATTGATGGCTGTTTAAGAACATTGTGCACTCAAAAATAGGATGTATGTTACTCTCTTTAAAAAGCATGTTCGTTATTGGTTAGTAACAAATGTTTGATCACCTAGGCACTATCCTTGCACTGTTTCAATCAGGCACGCACTACTCTTGTACTTACTCATGTAATCACTCAGGCAGTACCTTAGTACTTCTGTAATCACCCAGGCAGTACTCACGGTGTTATTAAATCACCCACTCCCTTCCTATGTACTCCAGTAATCCCCCAAATATTACCCCTGTAGTCCTGGAATCATCCAGGTACTATTTATGTACTACCCTTGCAGTCATGTAATCATGCAGTGTCTACCTATGCACTCATGTAATAACCTACACACTACCCTTGCAGTCATAGAATCACGCAGGTCCTAATGTTGCATTCATTTATTCTCCTAGGAACTACTCAATGACTCATCTATGCCTTCAGGTGCTATTTTTACACTTATTCATGCACTCAACCTCTATGTGTACACTCATGCAATTAGCCAGTCACTATCCATCTTCTCCTGCAATTACCCAGCGACTACCTTGGGAGACATACAATCACCCAAGCACTACGCATGGGGTTATGCAATCACTCAAGCAGATCTAATATATGTCTCAGTTTCTAGGTTTCACTCTCTTCCAGAAATATATTATATATATTTATTTTAGATATGATGATGATTTGAAAAGGTAGAGACATATGTATATATGATTTTAACAATATAGAGAGACTTATGGTTTAGTCATGTAATAGTCTGCTGCTTTATAATTGGCTAGACTTAACCCTCATGCAGTTATAAAAACACCCAAGTGCTACCAATGCATTCTTACAATGATCAAGCCACTAAATATGCAGTGCTGTAATCACTCAGGATTGACTCCAGCACTCATGCAAATATCCAGGCACTATTTATACACTCATGCAATCACCAAAGTATTACTCATGCACTCTTTGAATCATGTAGCCAGTACTCAAGCACTTATATTATCACTCAGGCACAAACGTTGCACTCTTTCAATCACAGAGGCACTAGCATTTCACTTATGTAATCACTCTGCCAGTAGTCATGCTGTTATGAAATCACCCAGGCACTACCTTTGCACTCATTTATTCACTCAGGCATTACCTCAGTAGTCCTGCAATCACCCAGGAAGTACCCATGCACTTATAAAATCACCCAGTCACTTTCAATGTAGTCATGTAAATCTCCAGATATTACTCCTGTAGTCATGCAATCACCCAGGCGTTACCTATGTACTCCATTAATCCTCCATCGGTTACTCCTGTACTCATACAATCGCAATTGCATTAGCTATACAGTGATTCAATCACTCAGGCTCCATCCTTGCACTCTTTCAATCACACAGGCACTACTCTTGTACTCCTGTAATCACTCAGGCAGTATCTTAGTACTTCTGTAATCACCCAGGCAGTACTCATGGACTTATAAAATCACCCACTCACTTCCTACGTACTCCAGTAATACCCCTGTAGTCCTGGAATGATCCAGGTACTACTTATGTACTACCCCTGCAGTCATGTACACATGCATTGTCTACCAATGCACTCATGTAATAACCCACACACTACCCTTGCAGTTATAGAATCACCCAGGTTGTTGCATTCATTTATTCACCTAGGCACTACTCAATGACTCCAGGTGTATCTTAGTACTTCTGTAATCACATTTGCACTCCTCCATTCACTCAGGAATTCCCTCAGTACTCCTGCAATCACCCAAGCAGTACTCATGCAGTTATAAAATCACCCACTCATTTGCTGTGTACTCTAGTAATCCCCCAGATATTACCCCTTGAGTCATGCAGTCACCCAGGCACTAGTTATGTACTATCCATGCAGTTGGAGAATTACCCTGGTCCTATTGTTTCACTGATCTATTCACCTAGGCACTACTCAATATATTTCTTTATTTAGAGATGACAATATTTGTATATAATTATTTTAATATTCCTAAAAAAATTTAGAACAATAATAAACTTTATTTTTTTTTAGATATTCTTCATAATTATCAAGAAAAGTGAAAAGAAAAGACAACAAAGAAAACAGAACTATTTAAAGAAGAGAGAAAAGGAGAAATTAGATGAAGTACAACATGTGACGTTGAAGAAAAAGTCTTCTGGTAAGCGAACTAAAGAATTTGTTAAAAGTCTTTTAAAAAAAGTAATCGAAATGGGAAAAGAGAAAGAAAAGTACTACAAGCTATCAGAAGGCAACGAAAAAAGGACAAAGTAATATAAAATCAGAGTATAGGAAAACAATCCATGTTGAAAGAAGGATGAAAGAATATAAAGACATTAGGAAGAGAATGTATAAAAGTAGAGGACTGAAAGATGTATTGAAAGATTGCAAAACAATATAAAAGAAGATCAGCATTTTACAAGAAGAAAGAACAGATTGAATGAAAATTGTTTATATTAGTATAGTAGAGAATGAAAGCATTGAAAAAAGCAATGCACTTTATGAAGGAGAAAAGTAAAAGAAAAAGACTGGTTAATAGAACGAACTTTTGCAAAAACAATTCGGGTGAATGGAAGCACACTTCTAGTACTGCACCTTTTTTAATGAAGAAAGCTACTTCCCACAAAATACATTAGTTCATGCAGTTAATACCAGTGATCATTGTTATGAGGTTAAAAACAGTTGTCCAATTGTAAAAGAAAAAGATGGTTCCTAGAAAAGTGGAAGTAATAGTTGGAGAAGTTCAAGGGAGACGGACACATGCTCCAGTGTATAAGTGGGATTGTAGTAGTATTTGTCATATACAACAGGAATCTATTGATATATTACAAACATTCTTACAAGAATATGGTAATAAAAGTGTTAAACAGACGATTGAGATATTGCAAGAACTAGATCCTTGTAAAATGAGAAAATATACTAGCTTGCAGGGTCATTCTCGGGCTTGTCTTTCTCAGAAAGTGTGTTGAAGTAATTTTCATCATTTAAGAATGTTAGCAGTGCATCATTCAGAAAGGCAGAAGTTGTTAAAAAGATTGTACTATGTAAAAAGTCCTGGATTATCTTTAAGTGAAATAAACACAGCTCTTTTACATGGTTTAGTATATTTAATACAAAAATAAGTTTCTGATGATATGCAGTTTTGTTTCTTTGGTCTTCAAGAGGAGTGTAGAAAAAGTGAGAGTTTCATAAGTGTAGGTGTTGAAGAAAAGGGTTGAAGATAGTACTACTGAGAAGTTTGCAGAAGAAATTACAACATTTAAGGTAGTATCCTGTAAAAAAACAAACTATGGGGCCGATTAGGATGGAGGATTTTCCGCCTCCTCCGGGCCGGCGGAAGCCACCTCCGGCCCGGAGGAGGCGGAAAATCCTCTGCGGACTCACCAAAGACCCACCGCCGCATTACGATGGCTGGTGGGTCTTGGTTTCTGTCCGCTGCTTTTCCGCCGCGGTCGGATTACAACCGCGGTGGAAAAGCTCTCATTTGGCTGGCAGTGTCTATCAGACACCGCCGGCCAAATTAGGAAGCATTTGAAAACATGCTTTTCCGCGGCGGTTTTTCCGCCGTGGAAAAGCATGTGTACTTTTGATTTTGGGGGCCCGTTGCGGGCCCCCAGGGTGTTGGCGGGTGGGGGGTGCACATGGGGGGTACCTATGGTACCCCCCAGCATTTACATGCACAATGCGGCAGGCACCGCGCGGTGCCTGCCGCTTTGTGCATGTAAATGTTACACATGCACTTTTAACATTGCGGCCGGTGCTGCTTGAAGCAGCACCCGCCGCAATGTTAAATATCCAGGATGTGACCGCCAGGGTGGCGGTCACATCCTAATCGCACATGAGGGAACGCCGCAGCCCATGCGGACGTTCCCTCATACTCTGGGGTCGCGGACGGACTCAAGTCCGTCCGCGATCCTAATCGACCCCTATGTTTGTATTTGTTGTCAACTTACTCACTATAGAATTCAAACTAGGACTGTTAATGTGTATTTAAAAAGTGAAAAGGAAAACAATGATGAGCGGGAGCAATTTGGTGCTACGAGAAGTTAGAATGATATCTAGACAGTCAGAAGACTGGCCAAGCTGACAAAGAGAGTACGCTGGTCCTTCGAAAATTATCAAAACAAAATTAGTTTGGACTAAGTTACAGATGGGATCATCAATGTGATGAGTCTTCTTTTTCTTCTACCACTGAAATAAACACTGAACGATTCATATATTTGACGATACCAGATTGCAAAACAGTGTCTTTTAAAAAATTTGTAAAAACAGCTAATCAAGATATGAAATGTTCTCATTGCAAATCAGAAAAGTTGTCAACATTATTTTTGGAAAGATTTGGACAATATGTCATTTTAATGCTACAACGTTGTAGAGCACATGGAAGAAAATCCGAAACCGAAATTTATATTATTGTGGCAAGTCAAGTATCAATTTCAGGAAGAACTTTTAAAGCAGTGGCTATTATTTTTCATGATGGACCTACTACAACATCTGGACACTATACTGTGTATTTAAAGTGCAATAAAGGATGAACGTATTGTAATCATGCTTATTTGGAATTAAAATGTTGATTGCCTTACGAATTACCAAATTCATTTCTGATATTTTTGATGCCAAAGTTTTGAAAACATCATTTGGCCTATTAGGGAAATGTGAACACGAATTAACACGTTTATTTTGGATATTTTCACTCCAAATGGTTTTGAAAACATTATTCGGCCTTTTGGGAAGAAGTGAACAATTACTGTTTGGATTATTGTTTTTGCTAATCCTTATTGCATTTGCAAAATTGTGTTTGAAAGAAGTAGTTTATATATTTGATCTTCATATTATATGTGATGTAAATGAGAGTGTATGTTTTACAAAATGTACCTGAGAGAAATAAAAGATTTAATGTAGTTGAAGAATGTAATTTACAAACTGTAGATAGGTAAACAGATAGTTGAACTGGGTATAAATATTTTCAACACAGATTTGTTTGTTTTTTAACAATCAAATTTTTCCCCACTGTTGTATAATATTCTACATTGAAATCACTGTGTATGGTGAAATTCAGTAGAATCTGAGACCAGCAAAAAAGGGAAACTGAATATGTTATGTAATTCTAAAATTATGTTGTGTTCTTAAAACTATAATAATATATGCAATAACACGTTTTCTTCTTTTTTTTACAGAGTTTAGCACCATATCATATCAGCACCATGTCACTCTGATTAACACAGCACTTTCAGACCGGTAAGAGTAACTTCTTCGCTTCGCACTCCCCCGCAGAGATTACAGTGCTCCTACGCTCCTTTCCTACTTTTTTCGCCCTTTTTTCTCTTTACTCGCTTCAACGGAATCACAAAATGGCAGCCAACACTTCCTAGTTGCAACCACTAGCAGCGCTTGCAACGAATAAGCTGGAAGCTTGTGCTTGTAACGCCTCAGCCAATCAGATGGCAGCATTTCCAAATATCAATATCTGAAAATTTTAATATTTCTGAAAAACTACTGAATGGGTTTTACACCAAATAAAAAAATGTGCTTTCTAGACCAAACCCATTCTCCCAACCAAATTTGGGGTAATTCTGTTCACCCGTTCAAACTGTAGCCATGTCTAAAGTTTCCTATTAAAATTAACATGGAGAAAACACATTTGGAACCCTCCTTTTTTCTCAGCCCCCCCCTTGATGAATCACCCCCAAACTTTCGAGATATATATATATATATATATGCGGATAAGGGTGGGAACGTGGTTCTCTGGGATAGGCAGCAATATATATCTGAAGCCTATAAACAACTAAATAACAGATCTTGCTATGTGAGGATTAAACAAGAAATCATGTTTAATAGCCACGCACAGTATAACTTAGATCTAGAAAACTGGTATAGCCAAGCTTTGATCACCCATGATGAATTGAAATTTTTGAAGATATCTAATCCAGTCACTCCAGTGTTTTATTTGCTCCCGAAGGTGCATAAGGATGTACACAACCCCCCCGGCAGGCCAATTATTTCCGCGATTGGTAGTGGGTGGGAGAATACCTCTAAATTTATTGATTCTTTCCTCAATCCCCTGGCATCGCAATTACCTTCATACATTCTTGATACAGGGGATTTTCTAAAATCCATCTATGACATACCTTGGGAGGATGATTTGATTTTGGTGACAATTGACGTTACCACACTGTATACAAGCATTAAACACAGTGATGGTTTGAATGCCATCAGACACTTTTTAGGAACAAGACCAATCAAATTGTGGGCCCATACGCAAATGTTGTTGTCTATGGTTTCAACCTGTTTGAAAAATAATTATTTTATTTTTAATAATGAATTGTTCCATCAGACCTGTGGTACTGCGATGGGCACCTGCTTCGCCCCCAGCTATGGTAATTTGCATATGGGCTGGTGGGAGGAGCAGGTGATCCGGAAGCAGTACCAAAGCGAATGTGAGAATAACATCCTCCATTGGAGTCGTTTCATCGATGACTTATTTGTTGTCTGGAAAGGCTCTATGTTAGACCTTAACCTCTTTCTGGCAAAAATACAGCAGAACAGCCTGAATCTCAAGTTCACTAGTACCGCTAGTACTGAATCTGTCAACTTTCTAGATCTTACTGTTTATGTAAAAGATGGTAGAATACAAACCAAAATATACAGGAAAGAGACCTCTGGAAACACTGTGCTACATGCCAGTAGCTTCCATCCTACATGTTTGGTAAACAGTATCCCTTATGGGGAGGGTCTCAGAGTGTTGAGGAATTGTAGTGATTCACAAGACAGAGAGAAGGCCCTGAAAGATTTACAAGAGCGCTTCAAACAAAGAGGATATAGTGACAACTGTCTGGAGACATCCTTTAATAAAGTCAGACAGAAAACAAGAGAGGAAGTTCTTTTCAAGGATAAGAGGATTGAAAAACAGGAAGGGAACGATTGCAGGATAATCACGAACTACAATAAGTTGCATGGCTCTGTGAGGAAAATACTTAGCAGGCATTGGCATGTCATTAAAAATGACCCAATTATTGGTCCTGCTTTAACCTCTAGACCTCTGATTACTTTTAGAAAGGCAAGATCTTTCAAGCAGTTACTAGTCAAAACCACACTGACTAAGGTAAAAAAGAAGAAAACAAATAGGAGTGATTGGTTGGCCAGAAAAGATGGGTTCCTTAAGTGTAAAAAATGTAAGGCTTGTGAACATGGGAGAAATACCAGTACATACAAACCAGGCCTCTCAAATAGAACGAAAAAAATCAAAGGACAATTTGACTGTAAAACGGAATTTTCGATTTATGTTTTAAGCTGTGGATGTAATCTACAGTATGTTGGTAGTACAATTAAACCCGTCCACCAGCGGATACTACAACATTTGAGGGCGATAAAAAATGCCAACAGGTCATATCCAGTCGCCCGACACTTCGAAAAATTCCATGACAAGAATGTGAACAGTCTATCCTACTATGTGATTGATTCCGTGCCCTTGAATGAAAGAGGGGGGGATAGGGTGAAAAAACTGCGCAAACTGGAGTCATGGTACATAGTTGAACTGAATACAAAAAGCCCGTATGGATTGAACATTGAAGAAGATCTATACACTCACCTATGATTTACTTTATGACTTTAAAATTAATTTCTTGTGGTTTACTTGACTTCCTGCGTAACAGAGTTCATTTTCTCTAGGAGAAAAGTAGTAATGAATTGTTTTTAAATAAGTGCTCTTACAGTCAATAAGTAGAACAGATAGGGTTTGCCCACTGGGGCTTTATTTTTGGACAAATTGTTAGTGAATCATCTACGCACAATAAGAATATCAGTTAAACAATACTGAATTTAGAGGCTGATTACTGTTTATAAATTGCCAACTGAAGTGGTTCTGGTGAATTAAAATAAGCCCACTTGGGCTGAATTGGCTTTACTAGAAACTGTGTGAATATCCCGAATTGGGGTAGGAGAATGAGTACATATGAAAGAAATACTTATTGTTTCTTATTCATTCTTTCACTGTTTTTTACCACTTTGATTAGAGGCTTTATTTATGTATATTGCATCTTGATATATTTATCTAAATGACATTGTAAAAAATATTCTTTTACTCTATTTTTTGTGCACGATGAGAACTTGTGTAAATAACTCGTCTAGTTCTATGAATTTGTTAGTCACGTGATATGTCACGTCAGTAGTAAGCACTTTAAATGAATGTATGTGTTGACATAAACCCTATCGTGACCAAGCCTGCTGGGTCAGGCGAAACGCGTCGTAAGCGACTTTTGAAATAAAGAAGGTTCTTTCACTACGCTGTGTCGTCTCCTTCGGAAATTGGTTCGAAGTGTTGAGCGCTTGATATATATATATATATATATATATATTACCTACTGGCGGTAGCCAGTAGGTATATATAGTTAGGACGGGTTCCCATAGGAAATCCCCAACATTCTATTGGGAATAACTTTGGCCCTGGTTGATGAATCTTCGCAAATTTCTCAAAGAAGATGGCTCGCTCCGCTCCTTCCCTGAAAATTTGGGGGGGATTCGTCAAGTGGGGGCTGAGAAAAAAGGGGGGTCCCAAAACGTGTTTTCCCCATGTTAATTTCCATAGGACCTTTAGACTCAGCTACAGCTTGAACCGCTGAAGGGAATTACACCAAACTTGTCAAAATGGTAGTGTCTGGTATGCAGATCACGCTTTTGGTAAAATAGTGTAAATCCCTCCAGTGGTTCCTGAGAAAATTAGAAGAGAAATCAATTATATATCTATAAGCGCGCACCCCCGCAAATTTTCAGATTTTTTTTTTTGGGGGGGGGGGGGGGGTTGGGGGGCTTCTGCCTTATATTTTCTTGTGTTTTATTTTAATTTCGAGGGTGCTCACCCCTCGTTTTACTGCCGAGATCACTGCCGCGGCCCGAGCCGCCTTAAAATGGCCGCCGCCGCCGCCTGATTGTAGGCGGGGCCGGGAGGACGTGGTTTCCACTTCCCCCTGGCTGTTCCAATGACAATGAGCCGATTAATAAAACATAAACAAACTCGCCGAATTAATAACCATCGGCATGTTGATGTTACCCCTTTCACAATTTCTTACAACTCTTCTCATAAATAACCTAAGTTTGACAATGAGCCGATTAATAAAACATAAACAAACTCGCCGAATTAATAACCATCGGCATGTTGATGTTACCCCTTTCACAATTTCTTACAACTCTTCTCATAAATAACCTAAGTTTGCACCTCTTTGGCTTAGAACGAGGCCATTTACATCAGTCCATTTACGGGGCTTTGTTTACCTTTTTAAGTATCGACAACATCCAGCCCCCATTGGCTCATAAGTCAGCCAATCAGGATGCTCGCTGAGATACATGTGACGCTCGCTATTCCAATGGCAATGAGCGTTATATACTGCAGCCCAGACGGCCTTCCTCACCTCCCCGATCGGCTCAGATGCCGATTAGAAGTACCGACGGAGAGGAAAGGTGACCGTCGGCATGATGGTTGTATTAACAGCAAAGAGGCCTAGCCAGTGAATTCAATACTTCCCTATGCCAGCGACAAATCGGTTCCTACATGTCAGTTTACAGTAAGATTGTAACGTCTGGCTGGCATTCTGGTTTTCCCATTATCTTGGAACCTCCGCTTCACGTGGGGAACAATGTGGCTCCCCTTTTACAAGCGCTAGCGGAGGGTCACTATAATATGGACACTGACCCAATAATCCATATTGATCACGGAGCTTGAGTGATAGAGTAAACAGTGCGTCTGGCGCTCATATCTATTGAAGCACTGCTGCGAGTTATCATGCCTCCCAAAATAGCCTGCGGGGGAAATCAAAGCTGTGACTGAAGCTGTTGTGGTAGCGTTCTGAGCAGGGCGGAACTTGCTGGTTGTTCTGTTAATGGAGCACTAGAGGGAGTGGAAGGGCTCAGGGAGAATATGTTACTGTTTGAACCATAAAGGAGGTACGTGTAAGCTTCCTTTTTATTCGTATACCTAGGTAATTGATGCAACGTTCTGTTTTAAAGACACTGTATCCATTGCCTTATGTTTTTGGATTTATTTAGTGCACCAAGACCGACTCAGTAGGTCCAGGAATAGCAGCTTAGAAAAGGAATAGATTTCTTTAGTGATCCGGTCCAACATGTGGTGTTTGCAGGCATTTTAGAAAGGGGCGGAAAGGGCAATTATATAGCAGATGAATCTATGGCCATGATTTCGATACAGTCCCAGGGTCCGACATAAAAATGTAACTGTATTATGATGAATTTAAGAAATGATGGGGAATATTATTAAGAAGAATGGCAAACATACTACCCTGTCAACCCATCCATCCATTCATCCATCCATTGACCCATCCTTCATCCATCCGCACCCTACCATCCATCCACACTACCGTTCACCTATCGATCCACCTATTTTTATTCAATGTATTCTGCTACAAATTACTTGCATACCTTTCACCTATCCTCAAACACTGCTCACCCTGCACACTTACCTACCATTTACTACGCACAGTCACCCTGACATTGTGCAGGCAGTCTGATACTGCTCACCCACCACTCACACAGTCCACCATCCAGCCACCCATCCACCCACCATCCATCCAGCCACCCATCCAGCCATCATACATCCGTCCATTATTCATTCATTCATGCATGCATGCATCCACCCATCCATTCAGCTATCCACCCAACATGCATCCACCCATGCATCCATCCATCCACCCTGCATCCAACCATCATGCATCCACCCAGCATTCATTCATCCACCCACCCATCATGCATTCACCCATCATGCATCCACCCAACAATCATTCATCCATCATGCATCCACCAGCCATCCATCCATCTTCCAGCCAACAATCATGCATTCATGCATCCATCCAACACCCAGCCACCCTCCCACCCACCATTCATGCACCCCATCCATCCACCCACTCATCCATCCATCCTGCATCCATCCATCATTCATGCATCCATTCACCCATCTATCATGCATGCATCCATCCATGCATCGACCCAAGAATCATTCATCCATCATGCATCCAACCATCGTTCATGCATGAAAAATCGGATCCCTAGGGCCGCTCAGGTGGTCCCACAAGGATATTAACATATTTAAACGTTATCCGCTAATAGAATTAGCATTTTCAAAACCTTGCAAATTCACTGAAAAAACCATAGGTTTCTGGCCTTATATATATATATATATATTAGCTTTTAAAAAACCAATGAAATTCACTGAAAAAACCATAGGTTATACACTATATATAGTTAGGAATTAGCCTTTAAAAAAACAATGAAATTCACTGAAAAAGATTGGATCAGAGGCAAGATGGCGGCCTAGACGCTAGGCTGATTGCAGCACTCTACTGAGCTCCGAGCTCCGACGATGATGTGATCAATTGGATCGTTTTTGCGACGGATTCTACACGGAGAACTCGTAATTTTTATAGTGTGCTCTAAGAAATGCTTACATGACTCGAGAAAGAAGGCTTGAAGAGAGGAGAGTTTCGGTAAACCCCTGATTGCTTGGCTGAGATAAACAGAGAAGAGACGCCGATATCCTGGCATGTTGACAACTGAAAACCCCGGGCGCCATGGAAAAAAAGTCATTCAATGAAAGCGCCGCTTTTTTTTTCACAGAATTGTAATCGACACGCCTAAACTGGGGATAAGATACAGTTGCAAGTTCCTGCAGCAGCACGATAATGCGATACTGCTACAATGTACTAGAAACCCTCAAACGCTTTGATATACTTGATACACTTACTCTCTGGTGGAACCCGGCTCCTTTACACGGCGTCTCCAGGGAAACAGTGTACACACAGTCAGTAGCTCTACGGAAGCCGTGTCAGCTACAGGAATTAGCGCGGCAAAACGCCAGCTCCACTCTGCACGGCTCGGTTTGGCGTTTAGAGAAGCTTTTGCGGAGGGAGGCTCCGAGGGAGAAGGACACAGTGATGCCGCCAAAAAGCGCCTCAGCTGCAGCCACCAGAGCCAGGATTGCGAAAGCGGCAAGGGTGCTGCGGAAGGAAGCAGAGAGACAGCAACGAGAAGGACTGATGGACGATGAAGACCAGCTACAGGTAAAAACAGCAAAAGCTAAAAAGCAAGTAGCTGCAACTGGTTCTCCCTTGGGGTCTTCAAGGCAGGAAATTTTAGCGACCCGTAGAAGAATAAGCAGTGCAGGAGGGAGGACTGTGCTTGAGCTAATGTTTAGAAAGACCCCAAATCAGAACAATTCACAATTAGAGACTGAGCTTGAGACCGAGACTGTATCTATTCCAGTAATGAATGGGGATCAGAGTCTTTCAACTGAGGGGCAACAGAATGCTATTTCTGACCCAGAGGAGGGAACATCCAACTCCCTTATTAACCCTGAAAACCCCGAAAACATAACAATTACTGATGTTTTGAATGTGGAAACTCCCAATATGAATAACATAATAATTGATGAGGTCTCCAAAAACAACTTAATTGATGGACCTAAAGTAATAGTGTTGGATGAGGAGAAGCAAGCTGAGACGGGCTGGGCAATGTCTTTTTCGGGACCTGGGGGCAATATTCTAGGGGTGCAAAATGAACATACTAATCCTGTGCCTGAAGAGTCTTTTCCTACAATAAACAATAACCAGATCGAGCCTAGCGTAATGGCAACAACTCCAGGATTAGACAAGACAACTACTACGGAGGAGATACCTAGTGTACCTGAGGCACCCCAACGTGTAATCTCTAAACAAACTATAGCAAATAAAGATGCCAATGATTTGCTTCCAGGTATCACTCTACAATTGCCTGCACAACCAGGACAGCTGCAAGAGGGGGAAAAAGACCTCACTGAGTTCTATTCTTTTTCCGATGACACTGAAGAGGTTGGAGCTGACAATTTAGGAGAATGGTCTGAGAGCTTTGAATCGTCTGAGGATGAAGATGAATCAGAAACACATATATATTCCTCAGAAGACAGCTATGATGAGGGGAGGCAGATGCCTAATACTGTGAAAACTAAGCCTAAAGGTAATGCAAGAACTGTACTAAAGAAAATAACAACAGGTCAACTTGGATATAATCAGGCTACTTCCTCAGACATGCCAAGTGAGTCAGAGGTAACCCCCTCTGCAGTGGAGACCATCCTCCAGGCTATAGCAGCTCACAGGGAAGAGACTGCCCAGGACAGCAAAAGATCTCGTATAGCCTTGCGTAAAATGCAGGGGGTTGTAAAGAAACTGTCTAAGACATGCACACGGATTGGGGAGCGTGTAACTGAGATGGAACAAAGGGTAATGGCAGCAGAGAAGGACTCTTCTGAAAATTGTGAGAAAATTAAACTACAGGAAACAGAACTGATGGATATCAAATGGAAGCTTGAAGATTTCGAAAACAGGCAACGCCGTAATAATCTTCGCATCCTGGGAATACCAGAGAAAGTTGAGGGAGAAAATATACGAGCCTTCATTATTAAACTTTTCAGTGAAGCTATGCCTGAACTACAGAGCTGGAACTGGGAAGCTGAAATTCAAAGGGTACATCGTTTCCCTTTTAATCCTCCACCGAAACCAGGGTTATATCCAAGAGCTGTTCTAGTGTACTTTGGTAATTTCCTACTAAGGCAGGCGGTAGCAGAGAAAGCGAGACCAGACCGGAAGATAGCCTGTAATGGTTTTTCTTTCTTTTCGTGACCTGATTTTTGCCACGCAACCGTCGAAAGACGATGGTGGTTACGAATGTTGATTAAATCTTTTCAAGAGAAAGGTGCTCTGGCCTATCTGAACAACCCTGCTACTCTTAAGATTGTCCATCGTGGTCAGACTAAGTTTTTTCAGTCAGAAATAAAGGCAAAAGCATACCTAGATGAAATATCATAGATAGAATTTAATTCACTTGGGTCATAATACTCTAATAACCTATAGTGAGATATGTCCTCTTCTTTATGTTCTTGACGGGCGAATTAAGTGTGCTTTTTCTTTTTGAGACAGTAACAAAGCAATGGAGGTATAATTCAGGGATGTATGGTATAGACTGTATATAGTTTTGAGATATAATATGATGCACTTGAATGTGATGTAGAATCCTTTGTAGAATCCTTTGTTTTTTTCTTTTTTCTGCTCTTTTATGTCACTTTTTCTAAAAAAAAAAAAAATTTCTTTGTTAAGGTAGCTCAGTAGAAGTGCAGCAACTTCATCACACAGACTCTGGGTGAGTCTGGAAGCCTCAGCAAGAAGGGAGGGAGTGGAGAAGGGGTGGGCAAGAGGGAGGGACGACGAAGAGGGAGGGAGGAAGGGAAAGGAGAAAATGGGAAAAAATCAGGCATAATAGTAGGCACAGAGTTAGTTTTGGAAAATATAAAGCAGGGTAGGTTCATGGAATATGACTTGAGTAACATTAATCGACAAAACTACCATATGAATAATGGGTAAGCTTAATATACAAACCTGGAATATAGGAGGCTTACTGACTAGAGATAAACGAGTACGACTTGAAGAATTATTAAAGCTATACCCGGTAGACATATTATGTCTACAGGAAACCCATATTCCATGGAGCAAAAGAGCGCTATTAAGACTCAGAGGATATAATCTGATAGTAGCTTCATCTCAAACGACAAACATAAGGGGGGTTGCAATATTGGCTAGGAGTTGTCATGGACAAGGAATACGCTGTGCGTCAGATTCATATGGAAGATGGGCAATTGCTAAATTAGTTAGTGGAATTACGATATGCACTGTCTATGGATCTAATCAGGATGATCCTATAATTTTTGAAAAATTAGAAGCAGAATTAGCCATTTGGCAAGGTCCACTAATTTTCTGCGGCGATCTTAACATTTCTTTAATACCATCCTTGTCACCGTATGTAACTAGATTAAAATATATTGGCCGGAAACCAAAGGTTTATCGGGCTATTAGTAATTTAATTTGTAGCCTTGGGCTAACTGATATTTGGATGCAAAATAGCCCAACTGATTCTGGTTACACGTATTACTCACACCCCCATCAAAAATATGTACGGATAGATTACATTTTTACATCTAAAGATTTAACATCCTCCTCACATATAAAGAAACTTCCGAAAACACTATCAGACCATAATCCCCTATTATTATCAATTGATTATAAAACTAATTATATTCAAAAAACAACATGGTCCTTTGATAGGAAATGACTGTGCAACCAAGAATATATTGATTTTATTAAAGCCTGGACTGAGGAATTTTTTAGCATGAATCGATTTAGTGCTTCAAGAAATATTGTTTGGGATACTTATAAAGCCGCTTTAAGAGGGGAAACCATTAAGTACCAATCTAAAATTAGGAACGGGGAAAAACAAGAATTTGAAGTAAAAATAGCTGCTCTAGCTAAAGCTAAAGAAGAACATATCAGTAAAATTAGGCAAAGACAAGATACAAGTCAGGTGATGATGCAGGTAGCTATACTAAAATCAGAACTAAACTCTAAACTAAGTCAGAAAGCTGCTGAGACATATCAATCACACAGGAAGCAAGTCTATGAAAGCGGAGAGAAAGTGGGCAGACAACTGGCACTTAGTACGCGTCAGAAAATTACAAGAAGGGACATAGTTACTATAATAGAAAATGGGCAGACCTTCACTCATGCAGCTGAAATTAATTCCCAGTTTCAGAGGTATTATCAGAAGCTATATACAGAGGATACTAAGAGGTCTGAGATAGAAACAAAAGTTTTCATAAACAATTTTCTTAGTAACTCCGAGGCTACGAAAACATTGGATAATGATACAAGAGAGGATCTTGAAAAAGAGATAACAATTGCAGAAGTTAGGACCGCATTATCATTATTAGCCTCTGGCAAAGCAGCCAGTCCAGACAAGATACCGATTGAGCTATTTAAGATACTTAGCCATCAGTTACTACCGATTCTACATGATTTGTTTCTTGGAATACAATTTAATGGTGTACCTCCAATTTCTTGGGAGGAAGCTAATATAATCGTCTTTCCAAAAAAGGGAAAATCCCCAGAACTTCTCACGTCATATCGTCCTATATCCCTTATCAATTCGGACTCCAAATTATATGCAAAAATTTTAGCACTCAGGCTCAGTGGGGTCATTGAACAGCTCGCTTCCCCATGGCAACATGGCTTCATCCCTGGAAAGGGAACCACTGATCACATCCGTAGGGCAATTGCCTTATTTGACGCCACGACAGCCAGGGGGGAGCGTATGTCAATGATTCTACTGGATGCTGAGAAAGCTTTCGATCGTGTCACCTGGAAATTTCTATGGGAAGTTATGACACGCAATAATTTTGGCCCCAAATTTATTAACTCAATAAAATCAATGTATCACCGCCCCAAAGCCAAAGTTCTCGCGGCCGGACTATTTTCTGAATACATCAATATAACAAGAGGTACTAGGCAAGGCTGTCAGTGCTCGCCTCTGCTATTTGCCCTATATATCAACCCTCTTATCTTGAAACTATTAGAGAGCACTATTATTAAACTGGTTGTCAGTCATCAGTTTGAAACGAAAGTACTGGCATATGCTGACG
Organism: Lissotriton vulgaris; assembly: GCF_964263255.1. Classification (NCBI taxonomy): domain Eukaryota; kingdom Metazoa; phylum Chordata; class Amphibia; order Caudata; family Salamandridae; genus Lissotriton; species Lissotriton vulgaris. Next base: position 26,880 of record NW_028244374.1, read on the forward strand.
ACATTGCGATCGTCACACCCGATCCAACAGAAGCTATCCATGAAATAGAGGTAATTACTTCAGAATTTGGGACTTATTCTGGGTACTCTCTCAAAAAAGGAAAGACGATTATAATAAGTACACCCGACACAGTTTGTATGGATCCACGAAGAGTTGAAAAAGCTACTTATCTGGGTATTGAACTCTGTGCAAACACTAAGATAATCTGACAAATTAATTTTGATCCACTACTGAAAAAAATCAAGAATGATTTTGAAAGGGTCAATAGCCTTCATCTATCCATTATAGGGAGAGTTAATTATGTTAAAATGAATACGCTACCCAGATGTCTCTATTTATTTAGAGCAATACCACTAGCCATTAAAAAGGAGACTTTAATATTGATTAATTCACTTATATCTAAGTTTGTGTGGCAGAATGGGAAAATTAGGAGATCCATTGAACTATTGTCTCTTCCTATTGATAAAGGCGGCCTTGCCATACCTAATATGGTATTATATTATTGGGCAGCACAACTAAAACAGTTTAAACCTTTGTTTAAAGGATATAGCGAAGAGAATTCAGAGGGCCGTGTTGAAATACCGCCAATATATGAACTTATAGTCGGTCGGGAGGAAAAAGGCTTGTTATTGCGAAAAACTGAGACAAGAAATTATAAAGATTTTAAAGGTGAAATTATGATTAATGTTTGGAAAATTTGGAGTAAAATTGCTAAATATAGTCAAGTTGAGAAAATTAATCGCTATACACCACTTGTTCATTCTAATCTTATTCAAGGACAGGATTCAGATGCCTTTTTAAAACATTGGGCCAAGATAGGAATTAAGACAATAGGTGATTTTCTAATAAATGACTATGACACAACTTTTCTAGATGTAAAAATTAAATATAAACTACCGAATGGGGATTTTCTGAAGTTTGCACAGATATTTGCTACACTAAAAGCTAAGGAATCACTAATATGCTTGCATAAGTATGAAATTATGGATGTAATATTTAGAACAAACCCTAGAATTGGAACCCTATATAATATTCTTTTAAGCATGAAGAATGATGATCTCGATAAAACGGAAAAAAAATGGTGCTTAAAATTGAATAATCCAAATGTCGATCTAAACCAGGTGTTAAATATGAGTCAAAAGTTATTGATGGCAAGTAATCTTAAGGCACAATTGTACAAAACTATCTTTGACCTTTACTTTACCCCTGCTAAACTATTTACATGGGGCAAACGGGAGAATGATTTATGCCCAAGATGTACTCAAGGGCCGGCAACCCTTACCCATATGTTTTATACCTGTCCTAATTTGACATTTGTGAAAAGTATGATAAATTCCTTTTGGGAGGAAATTTTTGGACATATAATACCAGAATACGAAACTTTATTTCTCTTTGGCCATTACCATACCTTAAATTATTCAAGGACAGGATTCAGATGCCTTTTTAAAACTTTGGGCCAAGATAGGAATTAAGACAATAGGTGATTTTCTAATAAATGACTATGACACAACTTTTCTAGATGTAAAAATTAAATATAAACTACCGAATGGGGATTTTCTGAAGTTTGCACAGATATTTGCTACACTAAAAGCTAAGGAATCACTAATATGCTTGCATAAGTATGAAATTATGGATGTAATATTTAGAACAAACACTAGAATTGGAACCCTATATAATATTCTTTTAAGCATGAAGAATGATGATCTCGATAAAACGGAAAAAAAATGGTGCTTAAAATTGTATAATCCAAATGTGGATCTAAACCAGGTGTTATATATGAGTCAAAAGTTATTGATGGCAAGTAATCTTAAGGCACAATTGTACAAAACTATCTTTGACCTTTACTTTACCCCTGCTAAACTATTTACATGGGGCAAACGGGAGAATGATTTATGCCCAAGATGTACTCAAGGGCCGGCAACCCTTACCCATATGTTTTATACCTGTCCTAATTTGACATTTGTGAAAAGTATGATAAATTCCTTTTGGGAGGAAATTTTTGGACATATAATACCAGAATCCGAAACTTTATTTCTCTTTGGCCATGACCATACCTTAAATCTGGAAAAATCTGAAGAAAGATTAGTTTTTATTGGCATGGCTGTTTTCAGGATACTCCTATCTGCGAGATGGAAAGATGTAGAGCCTCCAAGTTTTCAGATGTGGTTAGCACGATTTTTGGCAGCTTATAGATATGAATCTGCAATATTTAAAACAAGAGGGATACGATCTAAATTACGAGGAGATATGCTTTGGTGTCCAATAACTGAATGGAAAAATCGCATTGTCCCTGGTGGTATCGGATGATTGGTGACTATACTTATACTTATAATTGACTTTAGAGTTTGTTTATATTGTTGTATAATCTTTATCTTTCTAAAATGTTATTTATGTTGATTTTTTAATCATTTCTGTGAATTTCAAACCCTGCGATTTATTTATTCATAATACTGTATTATTTGAGTTAATTCTGAATTGATGTACTATTGCAATGATATCCTACTTATTATGCCTGAATAAAACAAATTAAAAAAAAAAAAGAAATTCACTGAAAAAAACATAGGTTATACACTATATATAGTTAGGAATTAGCCTTTAAAAAACCAATGAAAAAAAAAAAAAATATATATATATATATATATATATATATATATATATATATATATATATATATATATATATATGTATATATATATTCACTGAAAAAACCAAAGGTTATATACTATATATAGTTAGGAATTGCCTTTAAAAAACCAATGAAATTCACTAAAAAAAACATAGGTTTTAGGCCTTATATAGTTGGGAATTAACATATAAAAAAACATTGAAATTCCTCCTATATATATATATATATATTAGCATTTAAAAAACCAATGAAATTCACTGAAAAAACCAAAGGTTATACACTATATATAGTTAGGAATTAGCCTTTAAAAAACCAATGAAATTCACTAAAAAAACCATAGGTTTTAGGCCTTATATAGTTAGGAATTAACATATAAAAAACCATTGAAATTCCTCCTATATAGTTAGCTGGACATTTTATTGATATAAAACCAATGAAATTCGACATATAGTTAGGTCCACTAACTATATATTTCGTGCATCCGCAATCCAATGCTGATGATGTCACATATTACATCATTCATGACATCACTGATGACAGCTCATTTAACATCAATAATTACACCACTAATGATATACTTCATGTGATAATACAATGCACCTCCTTACACTCTAATACACCTAGTGCAAAATACAAAGTATCATTTTTGAAACTATTGACACACCAATACCATTTACTACATACCCACTAACTAATTCCTACGTCTATGTGATAATACAATGCACCTCCTTACACTCTAATACACCTAGTGTAAAATACAAAGTATCATTTTTGAAACTATTGACACACCAATACCATTTACTACATACCCACTAACTAATTCCTACGTCTACATGCACATTCATTCATTCACCCATAAGGTCATTCGTACATACTGTCACTCATCATTGCAACACTACCATATGCACTCATACACCTATGCAGACACTCACACACTGCCACTCATCCATGGAGTTACTCACACACCTACTCAGTCCAGTAAAGAATCAATCACACTTTGATTTCTTGATCTATATAGTTAAACACAGAACAGCTTACATTTTCACAGATATACAAACACATACTTACTCACTTATACAATCAAATCCTTCATCCATACTCTTATACATCCTCTCATTCTTCAATATGTAAAACATATTTAAACTTTACAAAAACACACAGACACTGGATGATGTCATCAGTGATGTCATCAGTGATGTCACTGACCATGTCATGAATGATGTAATATGTGACATCATCAGCATTGGATTGCGGATGCGCGAAATATATAGTTAGTGGACCTAACTATATGTCGAATTTCATTGGTTTTATATCAATAAAATGTCCAGCTAACTATATAGGAGGAATTTCAATGGTTTTTTATATGTTAATTCCTAACTATATAAGGCCTAAAACCTATGTTTTTTTTTAGTGAATTTCATTGGTTTTTTAAAGGCTAATTCCTAACTATATATAGCGTATAACCTTTGGTTTTTTCAATGAATTTCATTGGTTTTTTAAATGCTAATATATATATATATATATATATATAGGAGGAATTTCAATGGTTTTTTATATGTTAATTCCTAAATATATAAGGCCTAAAACCTATGTTTTTTTAGTGAATATTTATATATTACCTACTGGCGGTCGCCAGTAGGTATATATAGTTAGGATTTTTTCTCTATGGGATTTTTGAAAATTCTATGTCTAATAACTTTGGCGTTTGTGGACGGAATCGGCTGAAATTTTCAGGAAAATGGAACATTTTGTTTCTGAGCAGTCCCTGACAATTTGGGGGGGTTTCATCAAGGGGGGGCCGAGAAAAAAGGGGGGTCCCAAAACGCGTTTTTCCCATGTTAATTTCCATAGGGCGGTTGGCCTCACTTTTAGCTCGAACGGCTGAATGGATTTGCACGAAACTTGGCAAAATTGTAGGGACTGTTAGCCCGATGTGCCTTTGCTAGGTCTCAATATATGTCCTCCAGTGGATTTTGAGTAATTTAGGTTCAAAAAAAGATATATATCTGGGCGGAGCCTAACCACACATCTGATCTGATTGGCTGTCAGCACTTCATCAAAGAAGTGTTGGCAGCCATCTTGGGACCAATATACATGATAGCACCTCATTAAAAAGCATTGTAGTTAATAGAGGGTTTTAGGACTTTAGTTACATTATAAATCATTTGTTGATGGTACCATACTCGTTTTAGGAATTGTGGTGGGTTCTAAGGTGATTTTACCATGTGAAAAAACCTTCTGCTGTGATATCATGAATATTGTTTGAAAGAAAACTAATATCTCATGATTTTCCCACAGTGGTTTGGAAGGGGATCTATAAGCTAAACTGAAAGCATATTTTCTGTAAATTCACATTATCTTTCTCAGTCATGTGAAAATGAACTCTGACATTCTCAGTAAAACATGTACATCCAACAAGGACAGAGACTGTCAGTTGATTCCTTTGTGTTCTACTGCAGCCTCCTAGAGTGTTCTAAAGAACAACTAGAGCGCTAACAGTCCTACTTATTACAAAGGTATGGCACACCTGAAGCCATCTTGATTGGAATAAAGTGGTAACTCTTAAAACATTTAATTTAAAAAGAAACAACATGAGGGGGTATATTTTGCCATAGAAAGTATGATTAGTGCTGCAGAATGAAAAATTAGGGCACATTTTGAGTGACTTCTCAAATCCTTTTCTATTTCATTAAAACATTCTGACATGCAGTCTCCCAAAATGGCCACCAGAGACAAAAGAGCCCAAATGTAGCCCAAATATCACCCAGATGTAGCCCAAGTATAGCCCAATGACAGAATGTCCCAGAGTGTTCTAAAGAACAACTAGAGCGCTAACAGTCCTACTTATTACAAAGGTATGGCACACCTGAAGCCATCTTGATTGGAATAAAGTGGTAACTCTTAAAACATTTAATTTAAAAAGAAACAACATGAGGGGGTATATTTTGCCATAGAAAGTATGATTAGTGCTGCAGAATGAAAAATTAGGGCACATTTTGAGTGACTTCTCAAATCCTTTTCTATTTCATTAAAACATTCTGACATGCAGTCTCCCAAAATGGCCACCAGAGACAAAAGAGCCCAAATGTAGCCCAAATATCACCCAGATGTAGCCCAAGTATAGCCCAATGACAGAATGTCCCAGAGTGTTCTAAAGAACAACTAGAGCGCTAACAGTCCTACTTATTACAAAGGTATAGCACACCTGGAGCCATCGTGATGGGAATAAAGTGGTAACTCTTAAAACATTTTATTTAAAAAGGAACAAAATGAGGGGGTATATTATGCAATAGAAGGTATTATTAGTGCTGCAGAATGAAAAATTAGGGCACATTTTGAGTGACTTTTCAAATCCTCTTCTATTTCATTAAAAAATTCTGACATGCAGTCTCCCAAAATGGCCACCAGAGACAAACGAGCCCAAATGTAGCCCAAATATCACCCAGATGTAGCCCAAGTATAGCCCAATGACAGAATGTCCCAGAGTGTTCTAAAGAACAACTAGAGCGCTAACAGTCCTACTTATTACAAAGGTATGGCACACCTGAAGCCATCTTGATTGGAATAAAGTGGTAACTCTTAAAACATTTAATTTAAAAAGGAACAAAATGAGGGGGTATATTTTGCCATATGAATTATGATTAGTGCTGCAGAAAGAAAAATTAGGGCACATTTTGAGTGACTTCTCAAACCCTCTTCAATTTCATTAAAAAATTCTGACATACAGTCTCCCAAGATCGCCACCAGAGACAAAAGAGCCTAAATGTAGCCCAAATATCACCCAGATGTACCCCAAGTATAGCCCAATGACAGAATGTCCCAGAGTGTTCTAAAGAACAACTAGAGCGCTAACAGTCTTACTTATGACAAAAGTATGGCACACCAGAAGCCATCTTGATTGGAATGAAGTGGTAAGTCTGAAAACACTCAATTTAAAAAGGAACAACATGAGGGGGTTAATTTGCCATAGAAAGTATGATTAGTGCTTCAGAAAGAAAAATTAGGGATCATTTTGAGTGACTTCTCAAATCCTCTTCTATTTCATTAAAAAAATTCTGACATGCAGACTGAAACATGCACTTTGAATACCAGCAGCAGACGTCCCTGGTGAGCAGTAGCTTTACTACAGTGATCTAATGTGCAACTAGAGTGCTAACATTCAGAATTTATGGCAAATGTGTGACACATCTGAATGCCTTCTTGATGGAACCAAAGTAAACAAGCATTGAAAATGCAATAGATCTCGCCCTCATTTAAGTTAAAGCCATTCTGTTTGTAATGAGGTGGCTTTTTAGCTTTGCTTTTATTAGTGTTTTTTCAACTTTCATGTAAATAACGCACCGTTTTCACCAAATCGACTTTGCCCAAGCACACCCTTCCCTTCGGCCAACAAATCCCAAAAATTCGGCACACCTGCCGATCCACTCTCCCTACAGCTCACCCAAGCCCCGTCCCTCTAGCGCAACTGGAACACCCCAAATTCACCTTCTCCATGCGCACCAAAAACTCCCATTGAATAACATGACAATTCGCTACTCCGCACAAAAATTGCTCTTTAAAGCACTTCCACTGCTCCGATCCGCTTCAAACTTGGCTGGACACTAGTTCCAGCGATTCGCTAACATCTCACCAAAAATCAGCCCAATCCATCCACTGGAACGTGGACGAATTTCAACCCGAATACGCGCCCCCCGCAAACACAAAAAAAAGCCATAAAACGGCCAAATCTCGACCAAAAACCGCCAAAATCCCTCAAAACCTTGCCAACACCAATACGCACGAAACTGAACCGGCCCCTCAGCCCTAGGCTCCGGGAACCCTACTTAATTGACCCAAAAGCCCTAAAAAAGCAACATAATACACACGAAAACGCCCTAACAACCCTAAAATGCATATAAGTATATGTATGCATGCATTTATGTTTGTATTTATATGTAGATATACAGATGATATATGTTTATATATGTATGTATATATATATATTCACTGAAAAAACCATAGGCTATAGACCATATATAGTTAGGAATTAGCATTTACAAAACCTTGAAAATTCACTGAAAAAACCGTAGGTTATAGACCATATATAGTTAGGAATTAGCATTTACAAAACCTTGAAAATTCACTGAAAAAACCATAGGTTATAGACCATATATAGTTAGGAATTCGCATTTACAAAACCTTATTTTACTCACACAAAACCATTGAAATTCCATATATAGTTAGTTGCACTAACTATATATCGCGCACCCGCAATCCACTGCTGATGATGTCACATATTACATCATTCATGACATGGTCAGTGACATCACTGATGACATCACTGATGACATCTCAAATGACATCACTGATGACATCACTGATGACAACATCCAGTGACTGTATGTTTCTGTAAAGTTAAAATATGTCTTACATATTGAAGAATGAGTGGATGTATAAGTGTCTGGATGAAGGATTTAGTAGGTGCATGACTGACTGTATGAGTGAGTGATTAAATGTGTCTCACTGAGTGCATGGGTTAGTGACTAAACTGTCTTAATTTGTGCATCATTATGTCTGTTGTTCTGTAAACTGTTGCATGTGTTGATAAGTAGCTATATGAGTAACTATATGGGTTATTGATTGGTTGCCCAAGTATTTGTATGGGATACTGAGTGTGTGTGTGGGTGGCTGGGAGGTGTATGACTCTGTGCATAGATGTGTGAGCAGTTGATTCACTAGATGTATGGTTTCAAAAGTGCATGTGGAAACAGCTGTATGGGCGGTTGACTGTGTGCATGAGTGTATTGGTGAGTGAATGGATATCTCAGTGCTACATGTCAAAGTAAGTACATATGTAAAACACAGTACATGTGAGAGTTGACATATATAAATAACTGTGCATAAGAGCCAGTGAATGTGTGAGTGGCTGTATGGATCATTGTGAACTTGTATCAGGGATTGTATAAGAGAGTTAATATGTGTTAGTATATGTTTGAATAAGTAAAGTTTGTATAACTGTATAGTTGAGGAAATGGAGGTGTGATTGATTCTTTGATTGACTGACTAGGTGTGTGAGTAACTCCATGGATGAGTGACAGTCTGTGAGTGTCTGTTTACACTGATTGTATCTAAGGTTATATTAGAGTCTGAAGAGGTTCATCGTATTATCACATGAATGATATCATCAGTGATGTGATCAGTAATGTCAAATGAGATGTCATCAGTGATGTCATCAGTGATGTCATTTGAGATGTCATCAGTGATGTCATTTGAGATGTCATCAGTGATGTCATCAGTGATGTCACTGACCATGTCATGAATGATGTAATATGTGACATCATCAGCAGTGGATTGCGGGTGCGCGATATATAGTTAGTGCAACTAACTATATATGGAATTTCAATGGTTTTGTGTGAGTAAAATAAGGTTTTGTAAATGCGAATTCCTAACTATATATGGTCTATAACCTATGGTTTTTTCAGTGAATATATATATATATATATATATATATATATATATATATATATATATATATATATATATATATATATATATATATATATATATATATATGTATATATATACATATATATATTGTCAATGGGCATATATTTGGAGTTATATGTATAAAACTTTGTTTTGTATAGAAACTTACCTTCACAATATTTTTATTCTTGATATTCTTGACTCGATATTTTGTCCAACAATATTTTTGTTTTCAATATTCTGTCTAGAAACAGGCTTAGGCAGTCTTTATGCCCCTTAGGGCCATATTCATTATCCTAAAATGCCCACCTAGGGGGTGGAAAGCCCAGTGAACACAAAAGAAAGATGTTCAAAAAGTGAATGGGAAGGTGGGGTGACCCATTATGATGTCAACTTTTTAAAAAAAACTGGTCTCTGTATGGTACTATTATATCTAACACTTTTTCTATATAATAATTTATTTTGTATAACACAAAAATCACCTGCTCTATATTGGAATATACTAGCCAACATTTAGGTAACAAACAAGCAGACTTAAAAATCCTTATTTGGGTCACTGTATATATTGCAAACACATCTAGAAATTAGAATTAAAAAACTTTTTATTCAGAACAATGAATCATGTGCCTTGGGCCTCCCTAATGGGTACAATCTAATTCAAAAGATTAAAAACACTTGAATGACTTCAATACATGAAATTAAAACAAACATAAAAAAAACAGTCGACGTGGTGTTTCGGTGTGTAGTTGTTTCCACCTTCATCAGGATGTTACATTTTCGTTATTAAAATCTAGAAGTGAAAAACAATATTTTTAGCGTACTACCATTGTTTGTGGAACCTATCTAATTCTCTGCTTGTGCACTTTGTTATTACTAGGCCTATTTTAGCAATGGCCTATGCTCATTGTTAGAGTCTTTGTTTTAATGTAAACTAGATATTAAATCTAAACATAAAGAATTGAAAAGGCTTTTATTTAAAAGAATGTTTTGTCCTTAACATTGTATCATGTTAGTGATAGATCTATAGGTTCATACCTTATTTAATCTAGCAGGCTATGTTTTGTCAATTTCATAGTCCTTGGTAAGCTTCACTGTGTCATTCCACTGATAGTTTTCGAAGTATATGCCTAGTACATGGGGAAAGAGATTTTAGTGATTAAAACTTCATTCAAACATGATCAGACAACTGCAAAGATAATATATTGAAATAGTACCTCTCAATGTAGGCACTCCCTTGTTGGTTGACGTTGGGGCCACCGTATTGTGGTTTATAAAGGGTCAAAAGGGATGTTGGGCTAGAAACATAAAGTAATGTAGAGTAAGTAACCGGCCATGGTGAACTCTTTGGCAGCGCATTCCCTCTAAATAATCACATATATTACTTAATGCTTACCGCAGTTTCGGTATTGTCAATACATTCTCTCTGTGTAGTTCGTTGGTTTGATATGGGTCTATTCGTCCATTTAGACCTCAGTTACTGAAAAAAAATAGAGTAACAACGAGAGGTTCAAAACTTCACTCCTCTAGCTGTCATCTTTTAATTTCGTTTATTAAGGTTTAGCTAATTACTCAAAACCGCAGCACTCTATATATTTTTTGTTAAAATGTATGTTACCATAATTGATTGCGACCCGCTTTACATTTACATTGAAAAAGGGGGCGTTACAGGCACATTACACAGGCTGTCACTCGTATCCAATCTATTGTATATGTTATCTCGCCAGTTTTTTCAATTTTAAAAAGTTCATAGATTATGAACAAATTCATCGTAAAAAGTACCCGCTAGTATCGAAAGAAAAACGGTACTGAACATAGGACATTTAAAAGTTCGGCTCACTGGTCATGCTTGCGGCTCTTTTACGAACATTGGAAAGAAAGCGGTACTGAACGTTGGACATTTAAAAGTTCGGCTCACTGGTCATGCTTGCGTCTCTTTTATGAACATTGCCCTCCCCGTGTCAGCAACATTCTGGTCTCCTGACGTGACATACCGATCACGTTGTATAGCGCTATTCTACATTTTATCACAAAGTATTTAACAGCAGCCACCACTTGTTCGTGCAAAATATCGCGTTTCATATTAAAACATATGTTACGTGGCTACCTTCTCTTACATAAAGTACCCCGTTGCATACCTTCGAACTCTTTTACGGCCTACCTGCTCCAACGTCTCACCCGGAAGTTTCAGATAGAGACACTTCCTTTGTACGTGCTATTTATTGTCTGTGTCAAAAGCTACCCGGAAGTATTTGTTTTATAATACTGACACGCGTTAAATATATTAAATTTGTATAACAGTGAATTATATTGATTATTATTACTGAGGATATTGGTATTTACATCACCGCCTCAATATCGATATTTTATCTTTTTTCTGTGTCCGATAGAGATTTTTCCACGGGCGTTCGTTAGGTGATCGCGGCCATTTTGGAATGGGGAGAGAGACGTTTTTTACTAGAAATCGATGATCATAAATTTGAAGGTAGTAACTAGGCTATATTCTAAAATTACTCGTTAAATGTTCGTCTAACTCATGGGAGAACATAAACAGTTCAAATCCTGATGTCAAGCCATTCCACCTCACCCATGGGGCCAATCCAGTCTTTCTGCACCCCTGGAGTGGTTAGATTTGGAGATTAATGCCCAGTCTGCCACCCCAGCAGTGCAGAAATTAAACTAGACACAAAGGATAGGTGTCTACAAAGCGAGTGGGATGAATGACTGCCTATACATGCATTGGGATGCATCTCTTCTCCCACTGGGCCCCTAGGGGGATCGCCATGGGGGTATCACTTACAAACGTCAATACAATGCCTAACAAATGTTCCTTTTAGTTTCTTTGAGGATGCCTATAGTATTTAGTTTGGGGGTCAGATGGCATCCAGAGAAGCCTAACATCTCAGAAAAATAGAGACAAGGGGAATCCAGGGTGCTTGGCTTTTGTGGATCCCAACACATTTCTTACCCAGATAAACTGGCAAGTTCAAAACAATGCACCAACTTCTTCACAGTTTCTATGGGAAATTGCTGTTTTATTTGTACCTAGGCTCAATGGGCACCCAGGAATCCCTTCCAGTCTATTCATTTCTGAAACTCTAAGACCAAGATTAATCCAGGTTGTTATGGCTTATGTAGTTCCCAACAAATGTATTTACCCAGATGCCCTGCAAAGTTCCAGGTAGGAATGAAAAAGTCAATATTCACATGTAGCCAATCTATTTATTAGAATCCTCTGGATTGCCAGTAAATGGCTTATGCTGCATGATCCAGGTCTCCCACTATGCCCCTGATAAAAATAATACTCAACATGATTGTGTGAGACTATTGCAAGGGACAAGAATGGAACAAAACATTGGAAATGCAACTGCATTGACTCTACATTGATTTCATATGGTCACAGTTCTGTACCATTCCTCTCTTATGTGATAGTGCCATCCACATGTGTGGAATAACATTCTTCTGCCAAAACAAAACTTGTCTTTCTGCAATTGTCCAGGTCACATGACTCTTAATGGCTCTCCTGTGGTGTGATGTGTATTCCTTTCAGACATGGGATAACAGGGACCTGGGTTTGGGGAAGGGTGCTCCTCTCCTGAGGAGGATGGCCTGGGTGGTGTACCCAGCCCCTTCCTGAGCTTCATTAGCCATGCCGAAGCAGACCCAGGGGAAAAAGAACAACTTACCACAACCATTTTAGGGTTAGACAAAAGGGGTGTCCCCAGCCACAGGTTCACACAGGCAAAAATGTGGCAACCCTACAACCTCTCACAAGAGCACTCCTAGACTTGAGTAGATTCAGAAGGATTGCCATGCTGTCTGAAGAAGGACTATTAGACTAGGGGAGGGCGGAATTTGCGAATTCACGCTACACAAAGCAGTAAAAAATCTCAGCGAACACACAAAAGTTCCGCAAACAGGTGAAATTGCTTTTTCCGCCCGTTCACAATGCTTTTTTCCTGTCACGAATGCTGTTTGCATGCTCGGGGAGAAATATCTTGTGAACAAGCATTTTAAAAGCGCGAACAAGCAAAAAATTCTGAGAAGCCACGGATCGCGGAATTTTAGGCAATTCCGCGTTCTCTGCAGAATGCAAAATTACCCAAATTCCCCGAGCGGAACGGAATTTACCTCCCAGGCCTATATTAGACCTGCTTGCCAGGAACCCAGGAGTCCAGATGGCTGGCCTGCTGGCTGAGCTAAAGGGACGCAACAAGCTTCCAGAGGCCTTTCCTGCTTTCCAGGCCACTAGATCCAAATGGACCTGACCTGGACCTCTCTGCTGTCCTCTGTAGTAATGAGTCCTAACCCCGTCCCCCGCAAGTGCTGTCTTCAAGGTCCTCGACCAGAGTGTACGCCTCTTTGCTCAACTGAAAGTTTCACTGGATCCGACGCAGTGCAGACTAATGCACATCCTCGCATTGCAACATCATGCAGTTTCTGATCAGCAGCATCTCAGGAACCTTCGCATCGCATTGCAGCACTGTGCAGCTCCTAATCAACGACCCAACAAACCTGACGCAGAGCATTGCAAAACCTCACATCGCAGTCTCTCAGGACCCGATGCGGAGCCATGCAGAGAATACACATCACAGCTCTGCACAACTCCTGATCAGTAACTCGAAGGACCCGACACAGCGCAATGCAGATAGAATATAGAAAGTAAAGACAAGGATTTGCCAGCATCGATGCAGAGTCAAGTGTAAGACACCTAATGCACCTTTAGTGGGGTATTTCTCCATGGCTAACCATAACGAAGATGACATCAGGTGGACAGTCCTCAAAGTGCTTAAACTCCCCCAAAGAGGTGGTGACATGGCCCAACTCTTGAAAAGGGAGGAACTCAGGCTAATAATCCTTCCTGGACACCATTTGAAGTGGGCTCAACAGAAATGATTGATTGGACTTCATTACTCTAAAATTCTGTATGCAATTTGATCTTGCATTTTGTCTCTTACTGACTCAAAGGATGTGAGTATTGGACTTAATTTGTTCTGTTTATCTTCCCAATCGTCCATCTCTAAATGCTTTCTGCTACATCAAGTTTAATGTAAGCAGAAATCCTAACCCTCCTCCTCCCCCAATAAACGCCCCCAAACCCCGCTCCTCCCCCTCCTTTCTCCATTTCTAATACTTAATTTCATGTACACTTGCTAATTGTTGTTCAACAATTATGTTGTTTTTAATTTGCCAGTTTAGTTCCAAAATGGTATGCTTATTTTCTAATTTTCCAGGGCACTCGTTTTAATACCTAAAATCAAAATACGATTGTTAAGATTTTGCACTCTAATCTGAATAGTCTTTCTGTTCTTACTACTCTTTCACTCACCCAATATGGCCGCCACCACACGCCCACAACACATTGTATTTAATACATGTTCGTGCACAGGATGCCAAGTTCCCGCCATTGCACATCGGACCCTTAGGTGGATCGTCGCAAGCGTCCCCTTCGGTAATCCCTGCCATTCTGGTTATTCCGTCTCCATTTTTGGACCTTGCCCCGCCTTGCCTCTAACCCCCACCCACCTCTCCCCTCGCAGCGAGACCGGGCAGTGTGATGAGCTCAGTTTTCCTCCGCTTGCAAGACCAGCATACAAATCCCTGATTGAAGGTGTTTCTCCCCGCCGCATGAAATTGTTGGTTTACGGCTACATGCCACAACAAGGTAATCTTCTTAGCGCTTTGTTCGTGGTTCATAGTCACCTATTACCTATTTGATCCTCACTACATTGTAAATTTTCCCTTTCACCTGAATTGGCTATTCGTCCTTCACCCCTTTTGAAACAACTGTTCCTCGTGCTACCAGGAGGTTTGTCGCTCACAATTTTTTGAGCAATTTAGACAATAATACCTTCACAATCACCACTGAGTGATGTGCCCAGCATTAGTCTGCATCAACACAATATAGGCACCGTTTTCACGCGCCCTTACCTTTACTATCGGTTGTTGTCCATATACGGTTATCTTGAAATGGTCACCAATGTGCCAATCGTGGTTGTTCCTCCGACGTTGCCCCGCATTAATACACTTTACACCTCGAGGTTCTTAGTTTGTTTCATCAGTATTTTTGCTTGTTGTCACTCACGCATGTGCCAACTCATTTGGATTAAGAACCACTAATTGTTGTAGTGCATGACGTTTTCTGACATGTACAAGCTTTGACATCACAGCTCTTTGACAGGCTTCCCTGTTTTCTTCTTTTTTCTCCCTAACAGGCACTGTGTTTATATTCAGGCATTTGATTGTTTAGTCCTGATGATGATCCCACCATCCCTTGTGCATGGGATCGAAACGTTGTTGACCAATTAAATAGTGCCACACCTAACCAACGTTTATAAATAGTGTGGTCACTATTGTGGATAACTTGTTCATTCCCTTATTCAACTAAGCTTCCATGCTCTTGTTTTGCCTGAAATCTTTCATGTTTAATTTTGTTTTGTTTCCTGTCTTATGTACTGGATGCAGGATTCCGTCACGCTCTATTGTGGTTTTCTCATTCTTGTTTATTTAATTCTATCAAACATTAAAATTCTTTGTCCGGCTGGACATCACAAAAATATAGCGCCTATCTAGGTCTATATTCTATCTGTTGTTGTTTGAATTGCTTCTCTAAGGAGCCTAGCATTGCAGCACTGTGCAGCACCTGCACCTGCACCAAGGACAGACTGTACCACTCCTAGCGGGTGGCAATTACTTGGCAGAGGCCCCATATTGTGCAAATCAATACTGACCCTGTTACTTATGGAACCAATCCATCTCAAACCTTTGTCACCTCACCCCTCCACCCTGCAGGCCACTGTCTTTTTAGTTGGGAAATTTGAGATTGACCTCCCTCTCTCCCCACGATTGTCATCGACAAAGTGATGCCCCTGCACCTCTTGCTCTGAAACATAACCTAGAAATCGACATTGCTGGGGAATTGGGAAGGTATGCCTGGGTGGGCAGAATTTGCGTAATCGTGTTACGCAAATCTCTGCGAAACGGTAAAAAATCTCTGTGAACACGCAGAAATTGCGCAAACACGAGGAATTGCTTGTTCACAATGCTTTTTGACTGATCGCAATCGCTGTTTGCACGCTCGGGGGGAAATATCTCAATAACACGCATTTTGAGAACGCGAACAAGCAAAAAATTTTGCAAAGTTGCGGGTTGCAGAATTTCGGGCAATTTCGCGTTCTCCGCGGAACGCGAAATTACCCAAATTCCGCAATGGGAACAAAATTTACCACTCAGGCCTAATTATGTTAAATATCGCCATTGGCATAAGACGTTCTTGCCATCAAAATAAAATATTATCCACTATTTTCATATTTAGAACTACATGATGTTCATTCAAAAAATTGTTATCTGTGTTCAGGAGCATAGTCGACCTTTTTAAACCACACTGCACTGTGATCTTTCCAGTTTCTAAAACGTTACAAAGATGTTTTTCCTTATACAATTGTGGGCACTGACCTTACATCCAAGTACAATTTAAAAAAAGCATGTAGATGGGAAGCAAATATTACCTTTTTAAGTACTTTGTTGTTGAACCCATCTAGCCAAGATGTTTCACGCAATGGTAGGTTTATCAATACTCTATTTCCCTCGTTTAGATTCAAGAAGGGGACCTAGTTTGTGATTACTTGATGTCACAGGAAGGTCCTAGAAAAAGGATAGTTTTTAGTTCTGGACAGGATCAAAATTCTCCATTTAACCCTTTTGATGCTCATGACGAGCTCAGCTCGTCATGATGCACAGTTGAGCTGTGCTGATGACGAGCTGAGCTCGTCATGACACCAGCAAAATGGCAATTTTCAGCACAGGAGGGGGAAAACGCCTAGCAGCCAAGGTGTTAAAGTTCTGAAAAGAATTGATGAAATACAAAGGCAATGCTCTCTTGTTTTCAAACTTTTCATTTACTCCAGGGCTCCTGTATGTAATGCATTTCTTCTGCTGCTCTCCTGCTTTGTGCCTTCTCTGCTAAAATATCTCCTCCTACCTAACTTCCCTCCTCCTCTCCCTGTATAAAAACTGCCTTGTGACAAGCCATGCTGTTCTGCGGCATGTAATATTCACATTTTGGTTCAGATTTTGTTATCCTTCGAAAAGAAGTATTGTCACTTCAGAACAGAGTCAAATATTTGGTCTATAATGCTACTGCAATGAAATTAAAAGCCCCATGCAAAACATCCATGTGAAAATCCCAGACAACAGGTAAACTAGCACTCCCTTCTTCTAAGTCTCAATGACACCCCTAATTTGCTCTCTAAAGCACCCTTATTCTAAATTCTTCAGCCTTCATTTGCAAGGTATACAGGTATCAACCCTCCCTTTGTTTACTTGAGTTTCAGAAAACAGTCTAAATTCTTCCGAAATGTCCTTGTACTGATCCCAGCCAAAATAATCATCAGTTCTTCTTCGAGCATGATGCAACAGAGTTGTTTTCTTCTGATGTTGGGACAACTCAAACAGATTTTAAACAGGGATAACCAGGGAGCAGAGGCCTCGCCCTCTGGGGACAAGCTGGGTGCAGGCAAGCTTACCGCTCCGCTTCCTTCAATGTGCAGGTGCCCCATTGCATGTCCAGTATATGCAGTATTACTTTACAGTGCTCATTAAAGCCAACCAGCATGGTACCTTTGCCTTTGAAATACAAAGAATACAGTGTAAGTTTCCATACAATTAGGGGTTGCCCTCTTCTCTCCAACCATGTGTACCTATTAATATCAGAATCCCACAATCCTGGCATCAGTTGTCTGCACTGGCTTGTGACCCCTTTCCATGGGACTCATTTCCCCTAGTGTGGTTGAGGTGCGCGGCCCTGCATTGGAATTCCATATACAGAGTTCATTTGTCATTAAAAAAGGTGGCCCCAAAGATGTTGATGGCCATCCTGGGACGGCAGACAGAGACGGTATTGGACATATTTGTGGACTGGTGCAGGGTTCTTGCTATCTCCAAGAACCCTTTTTTCTACGAAGTCCTGGGGTCAAAGAGTGAACTTCCGTATAGTGCCCCTCCTTTTCATCCTGTCTAGTTCTGTTTGAATGTTGTTATGTTCGGTAAAAAAGTACAGTGCCTTGGGGTTGGTCTCATACTGGGTGATATTTACTACTGTTTAATGAGGTTCTACACTATTGAGTTGAATCTTGGCCCTAATCCTACATACGAACATGTGGATGAGATATTTTTCTTTCTTTGGTGGTATCTCTTGGGATAAGTAATGCCTATATGCACCTAAGGCATGGGGTATGAGTGAACATATGTAGCGCAACCTGTTTATCGTTTGAGTGCCGATGGCGGGCATGTGTTGATGCCAGTTGTTGCGCTGTGTAGTGCATGAAGAATGCTAGTGTTTGTTCAGCATAGGTGTGAGGTGACAGAGTTCCTTGTGCATGAGTTGCGAAATTGACGAAGTAGATTTCAGAAAACTAGGCACATTTCTGGCTCCAGAGAGGTGCAAGAGCACACAGGCTAAACAGAGGGTGTACAAGAATACAAAAATATATAACTTGGAAAACATTTACAGGTATCGGGATGGTCTTCAGGGGTGATTTCTGTCTTATGGGTGCCCAGGAGTATCTTGTCTTGGTGTAGTAAAAAAGAGTCTCTTATGATTTTCCCCCTAAAGAAGGAGTTGGTAAAATCAATTTGCAGTCTGTGCTCTTGAGCAGCTAGCTTTGTTGGTCCTATCGAGAGTTTCAATTGAAGGGGAGGTGGGCCGCTGTAACGACGGTGCACATGTGGTTCTATTGCGGACCTGTGGGATAAGAGCTGTGTGTTATAGGGTAGTTTAGGGGAAGAAAACATTGTTAGACAGCTTTCGGTGAGTTTCTGTGTTCCTCTTTTTTATAACACTTTTGCTGTAACCATACTTGATGGACTCAGCTCTCATGAGTTCCCGGTCCAGCTCTCTCAATCTTCGATTACGAACGAGAATCTATCTTTTCTCCTCAAGAACCAGTTTTTTCTTTCATGTTACCCTCTCAGGCCTACTGAACTTTTGAGGCTCAGGCTAGGGATCCTCTCCCTCAGAATCCTCCTCAGAGCATATGATAGTGTTGCTACCTGGCACATTTCCTCATAACTTCACAGCTAGCCCCCTATCCTTGCTGAAAACTCTCAGGTCCTTCATACTATAGTGATAGGTGCCAGTAGGTAATTTCCATTCTGACAAGGACTCTCAAGTACAACAGCCAACCTGAGTTCCAAGTATCAACAAAATATTCAGAAGGTTAACAGAGAAAAAACAGTATGTGGTAAGTAGTGGTCTGCAATATGGTAGTAATGTACACCAATCACTGTAGGTCAAGAACAAATTCAAGTTCTTCCCTCACCGCTGACAGCCAATGTTAGAAATGGGGGTCTTTAGTTGGCAGTTGCTTACACCCCGTCCAACCAGCGACCCTTTCTTCTAGTCAAGATAAGGGAATTAGACACCTAAAATAACCACCTCTCATCCCCTTGGTAGCTAGGTACGAGCAGGAAGGCTTATCTCAGAGGCAATGTGCAAATGATTTGCACATAACACACAGAAATATAGTTAAAACACTACAAAATGACAACACACCAGGCCAAAACGATAACAATATAACATACGGTGCTCAAGACATGAATTTTGCAAGAATAAACTTAAAATACAGTTCCTTTAAGTTGACAGCTTTGTCCGGGCTATTATGGCTTTGTGACCAATAAATCCAACAGTGAGGTCAAGGGCCAGCTATGGTGCTGGGAAGACCTGTCAACAGTTCCTTTGGAAATGCAGTGCATTGTGGACCTTTTGATGAGCTCTGAAGGGGTGGCAGCATCAGCAGGCGTCGACTCGGGAAGTTGGTGCAGGGGTTGTCCGGTCCTAGAAGTTACACTCGTTATGGATTGAACTCCGTGAGGTTGAAGTCTGGAGCGCTGGTGTCAATGGTGTCAGGCTGTGATGTGTAGCCGGACAATGTGATGTGCGGTGCCCACAGGTCACAGTGTAGGCAGCATCTCGTTAATGGCGTACTGCGTTATTGGTGATACTTGTGCTGTGGTGTGTAGTGGGGTGATGCAATGTCCAGTGTCCACAGGTCATGGTGCAGGCAGCAACGTCATTGTTGCTGAAGAGCTGTTGGAAGTGGATTCAAGGTTGCAATGTGATGCGGAGCAATGCTTAGTGCAGTGCCCACATGTGGTGGTGCAAGCAGTGGTGTTGGTTGGTGAGGCTGGAGTCGATGGTGCTGACGTGGGACAGGACAATGCTCCATGTACTTCATGAGCGGTGTCCACAGGCCACGGTGCAGGCAGCAATGTCGATGTGGTCGTGGACCATCATCCTCGGTGATACCAGGGTGACTATATTAATCAAAGTGATGTGAGGTACGGTGCCCACAGGTCATGGTTCAAGCAGTGGTGTTGTGTGGCTGCATCGGTGAGACCAGGCTTTTGTTGTGAAACAGGCGATGATTCAGGTGGTGCCTTCAGGGCATCTGTTTTGTTTTATATATTTTTATTCTTTTTTGTCAACACAAAAATGAACTTTGTAGCACCTTTCTACAAGCTAAATCATAATCACAAACATAATCATAATAATCAAATCTTTTACATTAGGCTAAAGAGAAGAAAGATAGCGGGCCGAAAGCAGTCAATTATTTAGCTACATTAATTTCCCTGGTACCGAGTGGCAGTAAAAATAAGCAATCATTAATATACGTATTTTAAAACAATTATCCTCAAATCAACTTAAATTTGTGCATGGATTGAACGCCCCTTGATTTAGCTAGTGCTTCCTCCATGTCGTGTATTTGCCTGACTAAGACCCACAAATCTATTACTGTGGGAGCTTTTGACGATATCCAAACCCGTGCGATTGTAAGTCTAGCACAGGCAAGCAAAATGGTTATCTGATTTTCGTTATCGGATCTCAACTCCCTACCACCCATCAATATTTCCATGACCGTTAGTGGTATTTTGATCCCCAATTTTTGCAACAGAATATGTTCCACCTTCTCCCAAAATAGCGAGAGTTCAGTGCATGTGACAAACATTTGTTGTATATCTGCCACATATATTTCACACCTGGGGCATTTTGCCCTATTGTTTGCCTGGGTGTTAGGTGACCATTTTTTATTCTATCCAGCTTATAATATAGTTAGGAGATTGTGCCAAATTGTTGCATTTGCAGATTGGAGGAATGAACTACCCCAGAGATTAGACTAAGTGCATCCGAAATATTCTTAGCTGAGACAGGTGTACCCATAATTCTAGTCCAGCGAGCAGCTAGTCTGGGGCTATCCTCCAATCTGGGGCCACATAGGCTTTTATATGCTCTACATATCAAGAATTTATCAGTTGAATTATACAAACAGTGCACTATGTTTGAATGAAATAAACTCATCAGTTTAAGGTAATTAACAAAATAATTGCGTATCTGCATGTATTTAAACTGCATGTAGTCTGTCAATTTATACACAATCTGCATTTTTCCGAACTCCATAAAATGACCATGATCAAATAAGTCCCCTAAACATGTTACCCCATAGTTGGCCCAGCCTTTCCCCGTTGTCTCATGAAGGATGCTAGGCAATCCTGGATTACCACAGAGAGGAAACTTATTATTCATCAGTGTCAAGCCATACTTGAGAGAAATAGCATGCCATACAAATATGCAATCCCGGTTCGTCTTAAATGTATCCCTTTTATAATAATTTGGGTCATTAGTTCTAAACAGAAACTGATTGCTCTCTCCTGCCCCAAAAAATGTATGATAGTAGGTACTCTTTTTACTGTGGATAAAGCTACGATGGCGGCCATAAAAAGCAGACCAAAAATAAATTTTAAAATCTAGGAAATCTAAGCACCCATGATTAAAGGGGAGTTTTCGCAGTTCCAGGGACTTCTCGCTCTTTTATAGCCCCAGATGAAACTGCCAAGAATCCATCCAATCGTTTAAAAAAAATGACATAGTCAATCGCAGCGGGTTAGATCTAAACATATACAAGAATTTTGTTAAAATCTTAATTTTTACAATGTTTATATGCCCTATAATTCCAATAGGTAACCTGTGCCAGCTCTTATGTATTTTAGGATTAAATCTTTTTATTGGGAGAAAAGACATAGTAAGCAATACAGTCACCTGTACGCAAGGTGGCGCAGGCCTATCATTGATAATACAAGTGCGTATACCGTACTGTAAGCAGCACCTCATTATTGCGTTTATACACAGCAAGCCGCCTACAACCCAACCGGGCCGGCCGCGTATTAAAAGATCAGGTGTCGTCGCTGGTCATGCTATGTCTTAGAACAGAAGGGATAAAGTGGAACCCCAACTTACCCTCCCCCCCACGCCACCCACCCCACCCCCCCTCCTTGTCCAACGAGTAAATAAGCAATAGGAAGCCAGCATCACTGCCCGGGAATCTTTGTGGGCGGCTCACCTCCGGGCACTCTATCTATGTGGTCGTGTTTTATGTTCTGCCAATGGGGTATCCGCCAAGCGTAGCAGCCGCAGGTATCGGGGGCAGCTCAGCTCCCGGAACTCCCCAGTGAGGAGGGTCAGGAACGGCTGCCACAGCTCCGCAAATTCTGCACTCCTCCCTGCCCTCTCTAGTGATAATTTCTCCATACCCAGTACCATCCATAGTCTATGTAACCACCCAAGCTGTGGGGGAGGCTGTGTGTCCCTCCAGTGCGACACAATGTTCTGTACAGATGCCCCCAGTGCAATCGCTATAAGTCTCCCTCTCACAGACTTCAAGGGGTACATCAAGGGGTTAGGAAGGCCCAGTAGCACATAGGCGGGAAATTGGGGTAGCTGTGTGTCTAGGTGCTGGTCTATCAAATCCAGGATGGAGGTCCAGTAAGGTTGTATGCGTTTGCAGCTCCATAAGAGATGCTCTAGGGTGCCCAGTTCCCCGCACTCCCTCCAGCAGCGATCACTAGTTCGGGGGTCCCAACGGTGGAGACGTTCCGGTGTGTGGTACCAGTAGGAGGCCACTTTGGTCAGCGTTTCGGTCAAGCCCATGTGGTAGGCTGAATGCCTGGCTCTATGGTAGATACCCTCCCATTCCTTTCGTGTAAACTCCCTCCCTAGATCTTTCTCTCATCTGGCTCTCTCTTATGTATTTTAGCCGTCTCTTTCAGTAAGGTCTCATAATTTAAAGGGATTATACTTTCGATCTGCGCCGTCATCTTGATTCCCAAATATGTAGCAGTCGAGCACACCCCCTGTATCGGAAGTGCGGATTAATAATTCAATAAGATCTGAGCTTTAATAATATTCAGTTTGTACCCAGATATCAGGCTAAACTCTTGCGCTTCATCTGTGATCACTTGCATAGCCCCTCCCGGGTCCGTTGAACACACTGCTATGTCGTCAGCGTATGCTATAACTTTAAGGGCGCTGTCCCCAAGCATATAGGGACTAATTAGCTGTTGATTTTGGAGGTTTGAAACAAAAGACTCTCTATGAAGGGCAAATAAAAGTGGCGAAGGGGGCACCCTTGTTGCGTGCCCCGAAGGATCGGAAAAACAGTTGATTGTAGCCCTGCATATATTATCTTAGCACTAGGTTTGTCATATAGAGCTTTTATCCACATACGATATTGCCCTTTGATACCAAAGGCAACGAGTTAGCCCATAAAAAGTCCCACCCAAACTCCTTAAGATGTGCCCTAGTCTGAGTTACAAATTCTTCATCTGTAAGCAAATATCTGGGAAAGGAGAAAGAGCGGGTGTTTTTGTTTTCAGGGGAGATCCTAAATGTAAGAAGAACAGGATTGTGGTCTGACGTAACCCTCGGGCAGATTTCCATACTACTTGACCATAAAATAATATCTGATGCCCAGGCCATGTCAATTCTTGAATATAGCTTGTGAGGGGCAGAATAGTATGTGTAACCTGCTATATCGGGATAGAGAGTCCTTCAAACATCATTGATTACCTGCAACCGCCCCAGCTCCCGTATAGCTGCCTGTGTCTTTCGCATCCTTTGAAATGCCCCCTTCCGTGTAGTATCCACTCCATAATCCATTATACAATTAAAATCCCCCATCACCAACCATCCCTCCTCCCAATTTAGTAATTCCAAAATAACTGCTTCTATTGTGGTCGGTTTGTTTACATTGGGGCCATATAGTAAACACAAAAAGTATTTTTTTACCAGCTAATTTCACTTGTGCAATAGCCCATCCACCCCCACTATCCGACAATGTCCTACAGACTTCCACTTAGAATCGTTTGCTCCGTAAAATAGCTACACCCTGAATAGACACCGTTTGTGCCGAGCAAACTATCACCTCATACCCTAGATGTCTCAAGAAGCCTCTACGTTTATAGGACAGGTGTGTTTCTGACAACATAGCAATCTGGAGGTTATACATTCTTTATTCCGCTGCTACTAGCTGCCTCATAATCTTACTGTTGAGGCCAGCGACATTCCAGGCTAAACACTTAATCATTGCCATCCCGATATTAATTTTTCCCTGCCTCTTCTGTAATCCACCTCATTTAGCTTTTGGTTACCTTGCTGCTTTCTTTCCCTCTTACAGATATATTTGCTTTTTTCCCCTTTCCCTTCAATTGTGTTATCTTTTTCTGTTACTTGACACCCCCCACCACCAACCCACACAAACCCCCACCCACCCGCAACCTAAAGAAGGAATTATCCCCTTCTTACAGCTGCTGATGGTGTGGCAGCTAGACTGGAAACCTGCTTCCACAATGGCCGCCAAGAAGTCTCGGACCCCTGAATTCATTTCACCAGAGAGGACATAGACAAAAAATGTTCCCCTTTTTTCTCTTTTTTAAAAAAAAAAAGAAAAGGAGATTTTAAGAGGGAAGACTTCAAACTGGACAAGCTAGCCCATCGGCTTTAGCTACTTTAAAACCTTAACATTAGTCCCGATTCAGTCTTAAGCAGTTCCCTCTTTCTCTTTCTGCCATTTTAGTAATACTTCCTTGACCTCAGGTTCAGACGTAAAAAAGAGTGATTGACCGCTTCTAATAATCTTCAAGCGTGCTAGTTCCTGTAAAAAGGCTTGTGCCCCTGTAGCTTTAGGGGATCAATTAACTGTCTCAAGCACCACTGTCTGTCCATAGTAGCCTTACAGAAGTCGGAGTGGAAAAAAATCAAATAGGACCTTACAGCTTTCGGTGTTCGAGGGCCCACTTTCTTAGCAAATAGTTCCCAAAATATATCAAAAACAGCCTTGGATAGTGATCATAATTCCGGGGTTGCACCAATGGGAGTTTGTGAACCCTCTGGATCTCGCAGTCTCAATCCCAGTCCACCAGATCCGGGAAGGCCTTCTGCATCACTTGCACAATAAATGTTCTTGAGTCTGAGCCCAAAAGCTAAAAATGTAAAAGAAGCAAGCAGGAGTCAAAGTATATCTAGCGCTGGGTCTGCCAGTAAGAAAAAGGCACAAATTAAGGGATTGCCTGCTAACAGCCCAATGCGGAGATGGGTACAATCAAAAGGAGGAATAAAAACTGTGATGTTGAGGCTATCTGCTGTAGGGCTGACGGATAAAGCTGCTAGTATCGCCAGTGCTATCAAGTCTGGTGCAACAGCACAAGGTGAAAGCTGTTCAGAAACGGATCTGGATTCAGAGCCCTGCATAACACCTGAGAGAGAGGGTGGTTCAGGTCAAAATGAAAATAAAAGAAAAAGGGAGGTCTCCTAGGAAATCCGATCGGGGACCAGGAGAGAAATATTGTGAAACAAAGAGGTCCCTAAAGTTTTACCAGATAGATATGGTTACTGACTCAAGAGTGAATTCTAGCAACTAATTTTGCCAGCTCATTATGGTTTTAAGTACAAAAGCAAATTTCAGCCTCCACAGACCTCAACACAAACCTTAAGTGCCACAATTAAAATTACAAAGTCATAACAAAATATTAATCAATGAAGAATAATCTATAAAAGTACAAAATGTATTCAAAACAATACCATTGTACTGTACACAAGTACGAAAAAGCTGAATAAAAACATATCAATTCACATAAACATTTAAAAACAAGGGAAAGGTTGTCCACGCTGCTTTTCGGTATATATTTTTACACCTTCATCAGGACAGTATTCTCACTTTAGATAGTTGTTTCTTATTCCAAGCTCCACCTTAATTTGAAGCTCTCTTAACTGATTCTCTGCACTTAATCTCATCAGTTTTAGTGGAGTCAGTATCCTCGTGATTTAAAACCCTATGATCTTCTCATTTGTTTGTTGTGTACATGTACAAGGGAGCCACCGAGGTCTGTTTTTTTCTTTCCAGGGAATACTAGTTTTAAATTTACAAGGCCATTGTTGTGCTTTGCGATTTAGAAGACGATATAATAACGCACTTCTCAGGAGATGTCCTCCTTTTGTGGCTTTTCAATTGACCATCTGTTAAGAAGAGTCCGGCCTCCCTGCTCCTCTTGTACCTCTGCCGCGTTAGTAATAGGAGGCTGAAATTTGCTTTTGTACTTAAAACCATAATGAGCTGGCAAAATTAGTTGCTAGAATTCACTCTCAGGTCAAAATGAACGACTCATGGTATTTAGCTCACTTCAACTGCCCCAATTATTAAATCCGGGGGAGGACTCGCAAAAGGGATTTGCTGAAGAAAATGACACTCCAATACTCTACCTGATATTACAAGCTCTAAAAGACCAGACGGTAGAGACGAGAGAGCTTTTTGCCCAGATTAGGGCAGATAACTTTAGTATCCAATCATACTTGAAGGAAGTAACAGGGAAAGTTTGTGAATAGACTGGCGAGATAATGGTACTACAGCAGAGAGTGGTCACTACGGAGGAGGTTACTGCCAAAGTGGTAAACCTAACACTGTAACATGATGATCAGCTAACAAGCCTGGAACTCAAACTTGAAGAGTTGAAAAATAGGCAAAGGAGGCAGAATCTAAAAGTATTTGGTATTCTCGAGGGGCAAGAGGGCTCAGACTCAGGTGCCTTCAGGTAATCATAGTTGCTTTTCTGCGGATGCAGCACAAAACACACAGTTCACAGTTGGCAGATGAACTTGAAGTCTTTGATGTTCCTGAGACTTCCAACAGGAGGCAAGCTATACTTCAAGGTTTGGAGAAACTCAGGAAATAAGTTACAGAAAGCTTACCCCAGTCCTTTTACTACCCAAGACAGAAGTAGGAAGCAGCAGGCCATCACAGCAAAGCACACATCGAAGTGGAAGTCCCTCATGATAGCTTCTCCAGCTCTTCGTCTTTGCAGGTTCTTAGTCCAAAAGAGTTCTAAAGTTGGGGGGTCAGAATCCCAGTACTTATACCAGTTTTAGCCTTTGAAGTTGGCATTCTTCAAAGGATTGTTTTTGTAGTACACAAGTTTTTGTCCTGTCTGGTCTTGGCTCCAGGCACACTCCAGGGGAGTAGAGACAGTCTTATTAAAGGCGAGGCTCAGCCCTATTCGGGTGCATGTGGCAACTCCTCCTACCACTCTAGCTCAGGATGACACATCAGCCTGGTGACGGGCCATCAGGATATGCAGGGCAGACCTCATCTCCCTTTGTGTGACTGTTTAGAAACTATGCACAAAACACCCATCTGTCAGTCTAAACCAGATGTTGATTCCACAGGCAGGCAGACGCACAGGATGGTAAAATAAGGAAATGCCCACTTTCTAAAAGTATTACAGAAAAATGGGTGACCCAGTATACCCTTGTGACTTGAGAAAAAAGTGTCAGGTACAAGGGATGTACTTGATGAAAATGTTTAAAACGGATATTTCCAAACAGATAATTTAAAAACCACCTTTAGCAAAAGGCATGTTATTAAATTTTGACTTCAGGAAGTCCAAACTCCAACTTTCTACCATCTTCAAATGGGAAAATGTACTTCAAAGGTGTTTCAAGGCAGACCCAATAGTAACCTGTGAAAGAGATAGTCTTGCAAAAGTGAAAACCGAAGTACACAGTATTTCATTGTAAGGACATGTAAAAACACACCATTACATATTTGTCCTACCTTTTAAGTACAGTGCACCCCCACTAGTAGCATTTAATTTACAGGTTCTGGTAGCACTAAGTGCACTTTACTAGGGACTCATCAGTAAATCAAATATGCCAGTCATGGACAACAAATCAAAATTTGTTTACACAGAGCAAATGCACTTTAGCACTGAATAGCATTGGTAAAGTCCTTAACCGCATGCGCGCTAGCGGAATTCCGCTAGCGCGCTGGGTTTTTCAAAATCGCACTTTGCGTGACGAGCTGGGCTCGTCATCAGCGTGCGAGCGGGCTACGCCATGACGAGCCCAGCTCGTCATGAGCGTCGAAGGGGTTAAACCAACAAAAACTGGTCAAAATAAGTAGGAGGAGGAGGCAAAATGTTTCAGGAAAACCCTGCAAAAAATGTCAGGTCCAACAGGGGTATAATCTATCTCTTTTCACTGTGTGTGAAACTTTCTAGAAAGGCACAAAAAGAGGTGGTGGCTAACCCTGGGCGTAGTACGCGTAGTCGCGCTACGCAAAGCTATGGGAAGACGTTCTTGCACTACGTGAGCTTCGCGTAGCTTCGCGAGCGTCATAGTAGCTTGCTGGACCTGTTCGCGAGCCGTTTTTTTTGCTCAGGAGCGCGTTGTGCGTGTTCGGGCGCTGTCTTCGTGTTCGGGGGATTGTAGCATGCATGTGGTGGGCTATGGGCACGGCCATCTTGTTTTTTCAATTGTCCCGCCCGCTCGCGTCCCCTATTTCCTCTTCCGGGTCACGTATAACGTGTTCGCGTGGTGCACGTCTTGTTCGGGAACACAACTACTTGTTCACGGTGACAAAGTGCATGTTTGCCTGAAATCGCGCGCAAACTTACCCACATGGTCGCGATGGGCGCGGCCATCTTGTTTTTCACACTCTATGCTATTGTTCTGGGCCTAGTTTTCTATCCACCTTTTATCTTTGCAATCTTTACCTATTTTCACAGTTTTTCTTACTTTTTTTACTTATCATCTATCTCTCTCTGTCTCTAAGTTTATATTTTGCATTTTATTTCTACTTTTCCACCTTTTTTTAACTTGTCTACTGTTTTATTTTACTTCTTTATTTAAGCTCCTACTTCTTCCCCCTAACTTTTTTTCCTTTTGTTCTAACTTTTATTTTCCACCTCCACCTCCACCCCAGAACCATGGCAAAGGGGAGCAGCAGAACCGGCTCGAAGGGCAAGGCGCCTGCGCCCAAGAGCCGGCTGCCTTGCGGCAGAATGCGACCTGCAGGGGTGCAGGCCCGAAAACTATTCGGGGAGGCGGAGGTGGCCGCCCTGTTTTTTTTCATCCAGTGCTACCTCCCCTTGACCTTGGCAGCAGGCGGCAGGCCAGGCTCTGGTTACCTTCCAGGGGAGCATCACCGCCGGTGGGCGAAGGTGCACCGGGCAGTCTACCGCCGCTCGGATATCCGGCGCACCGACCAGCAGCTGGCCCACCGGTGTGCAGACATTCTGGACAGGGAGCAGGACCTGTTGGAGCTGCTTGGTGTCGAGGTCGTGGGGCTTTGTGAGTAGCTAGTAATATTAATATATAATATAGTAGTATAAGTATTGTGTATAATTCTTGGACGAATAAGTAACACAATTACTGGTGCGCTTAGTTACATTGCAGATCAAGTCCGTCTCAAAATCTTCTGTTATTGTATGACACAGGTGCTGCTCGCCACTTCTCTTACTGGTTTGTAACTTTGCGTTAGCTTGGGCTGGTGTTTATTGATGTTAGAGTTTTTAGAGAACTGAAGTTAGTTAATGCTATTGCTAGAGTCTAGTCCTTACATTGTCCTTTAGTGAAATAGTGGTGGATGGATTGTATTAGTTCATATTTTTTTAACGGTCTGCATGACGCCTCCTCTGTCACTGAATGCTTATTTCTTATTTATCCCACCCCTCCATAGAACCGGTTTGAAGTTTGTTTACTGAGTGGTAGGCTTAGCAGCAATAGCATGGTCACGTCAGTCAGTAGCAGTTCATATGACGCAAGCAACCAACAATTCCGTGTATGCACAAATTTATACATGTGTCCTCCATCTCATCTATGCATGTTTTTGCGGGCAAAAATAAAATGGAAATGCCGACTTACTGAACAATTGGCCCGTCTGGATTCTAGAATAGGTGGTGTAGGTCAGGTGGTACTGGCTTCGTTAGTATATTCTGCAATCAGAATGTTTATGGAACATTTGATTAGTGTTCTATAAGCAGATGGTCTGTGAATCCTGCAAGCCAGTAGTCATTTATACTTCGAAGTCAATTTTATTGGAATTGTTGTTTCCTAAAGTGTTTGAGAGGATTTTTGAATGATGTTTTTGTTTCACAGCACTTAATGTTTCTCTTTCTTTATTATTTCTTACATGATCAGCACCACCCAGGGGCAAGAAGACGGGGTCCGAGTTGGCGGGACAACCACAAGAGGAGCGCTCCTCTACCGAGGATCCTGCTGCTGGCCCCAGTTTGTCCTACAGTGCTTATATTATTAACAATTATATTTCCCAAACTTTTTAACGCACCTTATTTTTTCCAACGTATTAAGCCTCCTTCCTAATTCAATGTTACCTTCTTTGGTCTTCAATTTGTTTTCCAAATTTTGGGTATTCAATGCCATCTCTGACTTTCAGTTCCTTAAAACTGCCTCTGCCCTATGACTCTCTGTGCTACTACTATTAGACTGTCTGTAGCTAAGCTTGCCCTGTTGGCCACTCTTTAGTTAAGGTATTCTTTTGAGTAAAGCTGTGATAGAATAGCTGTAGCCACTGGGTCCACTCCTGTCTTTTGCGTTGTCCTCTGTACTCTCTAGTCTTTGTCAATTCCCACCAACAAAATGCGCAACCAGATGTTTGCCTACTAATTTTTGTTTGGTTAGTATACTACTACTACTGTTGTGGTTAGTATTCTCTGCACATGCACATACAGAACTATGCACAAGAAAATAGGATGTTGGTGATAGGGAAGTTGGACCTTACTTACACCTTACACCCTAGTCACAGAACTCAGTCAGAAGAACCCACAATCCAATGACCGTCTACCTACCTAAGTGTCTCAGTCATAGTCATTTGTCCCATTCCCGACCCCCACACGCAGATAGGTAGATATATATAGCCAATGATTTTATTATACAACCCAGAACAGAAGAACACCCTTTCGCTCACTCACTCGTTTCAGTCCACAACACCCCAGACACTCAAAATATACCACAGAGTCTATGTGCAAGTTCAAAAACGTTATTTTTTTAATAACAAGCTTTGTATTGTGGTAACTTGTAAGTATTTCCATGAAAAACATCCAGCTCCACCATGCAAAATGAAGAAGATTAAATACTATACATTTTGTACATCTAGTGCACGATAGAGAAATGTGTGAATTGTGGGAGACCCCTCACCGTTGAACGTATACTGGTTACACAATGCATCTTTCGAAAGCTCTGCAAATCTCTGGTTCGTAGAAGGCTATCTTCTCATCTGCCTATGAGAAAAATGTTGCACGTTAGACAGTGAATACAACTATGCCAGTTTTTAGCAGTCATGGTAAAAAGTGCAACATTATGGATAAGCAAAAGGGACTAACAATACTGGTTTGTCAACCTCTTTAGTTGTATGCAACACTCATGTGGCCTCAAAGGTGTCTTTCTTACTGTGCAACAAGCTGCGAGGCAACATGGGCAAAGCAGTAGACCCGGATCTAAAATGGTTATATGGCTCAGGCTAACTTTCCAAAGACTAGAGTAGGAGTAGAGATTAGATGACCCTAGGGACCATCTAATAAATTCAAGCTAAACTCTGTCTAATGTGACTGCTGTACAGTAGGACGCAATTTGGACTAGTTACAATGATTTATGTTGTACGTAACTGTTTTTTCAATCTTCCTTCCTGGTGAAAAAAGTACAACTAGTAAAATAGGGGGAGGTGTGCAGGCATCTAAAAAGGTGTACTTGCTTTTATAGGTGCACAATCACTACCAACCACCAGTGCCGACGGGGCCAGCGGCGATGCGATTGCCATCCAGGAGGGGACAGTGGCTGTGGCACCTGCAGGAGCATCAGTGGGGGAGGAAACTTCAGCGGTAGGCGGTGGTAAGTTATATTCATTACTTATTTGCATTACTAGGTGGAAGGGGAACATTTCCCTCACTGTGCTATGAGACTTATTAAGAAAGTATGAATTTGAAGTTGTACTGGACAAAATACAATGGTTGAAGAAGACACCCTTTTCAGCATTACAAGTGTGAGTTGAGTAAACAAGGCCTCTTCTATCAGACTCCAACTCAGCTGTGAAAGCTATGGAGAAGACTAAAAGTCAGATCAGATGACCTTGAGGGATGTGTTGAACAAAAAGGGAAAGAAGTGAACCAGGGTGGAAGGAGGAAGGACTAAAGAGATGTAATAATAAGACTACCATAGAAGGATACTTTGGAAGATTCATGCACGTGGCTGATATGAATCCGATGCATGGGTTGTTGAAGGAAGGGTAGAACTGGAATGTGAAAGAAAATGCAGGCCTGGTTGGGCAAAACAATATGGGTGCATGGATATAGTGGATAGCAAGAATCATGAGCGGAGTTTGTGTCAATGAAACCCAAGGCAAGGAAGGAGTGGACGCATGGGTGGTTGCTGGTGAAAGTGAAACCAGCTAAGGCGATAATGAAGAATGATAGACATTTACTTTTAATGGGTGGATGCCCCCTAAATGTATTGTATTCATCATAGGTGGAGACTGTCACTGGAAGCAGAGTCTTACTTTGAAAATATAAAAGTAGATACAAAAAAGACTGGTGTTCTTCTGTGTACTCAAGCCCACCCATAGTACTAGGGCAAGTATAATGCTGGAAAAAACTTCAACAAATGCTACAGGCAGGGGAAGCAGGAGGATAGATTAGATAGATACTAAAAGTTGCCACCAATTGTATGTACTGCGCTTGGTAGTTCTACTATGCCACAGTGTGTTGAATTAATTTTAAAGAGTTTCAGTTACAATTCTGTTTCTTTTTTTATAGATACTCATACTCCTTCCCAAAAACCATCACAGAAGGAGTTGGCAGCCAGGGCCCGGCAAAGGAAACTGCAGGCCAAACAATAAACTCAAGTAGGCCTATATACCTATATGGCCAGAAAAAGGAGATGGCCTGTTACAAATCACAGCTTAATGCACAAAAAAGAAAATCCCCTTGGCTAAAAGGTTTGAAAGTTACACAACAACAACACAAACAACAAAGGCATTTACAGTTTTTTACACATACCCAAACAGTTAACTACACCCCAAACACCACATTTGGAAATTCAATGTATTGCCATCCACGCCCTAAATTATGTTAAATTCAACAGACAAAATGGAAACCGCTACATCAAGCACCCCTGCTGCGCTGACTACCTCTGGAACTCTAGGCCGACTGGCAGAAAAAAATCACAAGTTTGTAGGTCTGTGACAAAACTAAAGCACGATGGAAGGTCACACAAAATGGCCGCCCCCACATGGCCTGGCCATCCCCAACAACATGAAAAGAAAGAGAAGACAGACAATACATGCCTACGGCAAAAGGATAATGCTTGGCTTCACAAAATGGCCACCCGCCACCCACATGGTCAGGCCACCCTCAAACAACAAAGTACATAGAGGACAGAAACAGTAAGTGGTCCATGCTCCAAAAACTACAACCAAATGACAACCTGAGGAGTTTCTTTAGCAAAATGAACAGCATCAACATTTTCGAGAAGGTTTTATGCAACTCGTGACATATTGCTTGCGAGATTTCAAAATCGGCATGTTCGGCAGCGCGAATTGTACAAAACGTTGTTATCGCGTAAGGTAACTGTAAGGTCGCGTACACTGTGCAAAGTTACCAAAACTACGCGAGCTGAATTCTAGGGTTACCTAGTGCGTAGAAAAAGCCATATTATTCAACACACACCCAAAACCTGCAATTTAACACCAAACACACATTTTGCTAATCAATCCAAAGCCATCTATGACCTACATGATGTTACACTTACAACTTAAACACCACAATAACAGTTGAACAACTTTCATGCACCCAAGATGATGACTCTAGAAGTACCCTTGGGCCTACTGGCAGAGTAGGCCACAAGCTTGGAGGCCTATGGCAAAAACATAGTGGCTTAAAAAACAAAATGGCTGCCACCACCTGGCCAAGTCACCCACAGAAAGTAAATTAACTCAAGCAGGCCTACACTAACTAAACTACATGAACTACTAGGGTTACCTAATTTTACTACAAAAAAATGAAATTCCACTACAACAGAGTTTGCAATTGAATCCAATGCCATCTATGATGTTTTACAGACACCACAGAAACATGGTTGGACCTGTGAGTACCTCTAGGCCTACTGGATGAAATTTCAAAGACATACAACTTGGCTCCTCATGAAAGTACAGGCCTCCCTCAATATTCATTTTTAAGAAAGATTGAGAAGCACAGAAAACTGTAGTTAAAAAAAACCCAAACCAAACAAACTTTTACAGTACACCAATTCTCAAACTTACTTGTAAAAGAAAAGTTAAAATCCAAACTTCCTCAATAAATCCAATCAAATGCTATGATGCAGCAGACATACACAAAGAGTGATCCTTCCAGCTCCAAATCCAAATGAAAGTGAACACCACATGGACAAAGCACTGGGAGGTGCCTGGTGGACAGGAAGAGGAAGTTGGAGACTCAGGGGCACTTCCTTACTCTTGAAAAAAAAGTAGAAACAAAAAGAGGACTCCTTGCCCCAAAAAATACAGCCAAATCACAATCTGAGGGGTTTTCTTGAGCAAAATGATCATTTTTGAGAAAGTTTTAACATGCTCAAGAGATATTCTGTGCCAGATTGCAGTTTCTGCGTGTTCAGAAAAGCAATCTTACCTACATGGCGCTGCAAGGAAGACCGCGCGTCCTAATGACGTGTTTGCGCGTCCGAATGACGTTATCGTGTTCTCACAGTCGCGTGGGATTGTGCGGGGATTCCAAACATCGTAGCGAACGCGAACGGGAGAGAAAAGCGAGAAAGCAAACGCAGAACCACGGTAAGTCATTACCGCGCATGCGAGAATGGTATTGAGCACACGAGGAAGAAAAACTACTACGCTAAGCTGTAGATTGCGAAGTAGTCGACAGCTTCCCGCTCGCCGCGAAGTGCGAAGTTGCCAAAAATTTGCAGCGTAGTTCTCCGCCCAGGGTTACTGGTGACGGTTTTTAGGCAAGTTAGTTGGGTAGCATTATTTTGTCAGTCTTTGGTCCCCCATCTCCTTACTGTGGTGGAGACAGTAGTTTTCTCTCTGGGCTGTCTCCATTTAATATATGTCTGTGTCTTTTTACCGGTGCAGGAGTGTCCTTTTGACCTGCATGGTCTGCATGCAATGTTAGGGGAAGTGAATTGTGATATTCTCAGTGTCATGTAAATGTTCATCTGGCCTCAGCACGTGGCATATAATGATATATTCCCAAATGCAGTTGGTTGTTTTGACTACACCCTGTTTTTGGAGGCTTCAGTTTTTGGGCTGCTTTTGGGCTTCTTCCAGCAGGCTACTGGGTACCCTCCTGGGGTCAAGTGTAGGACTAGTTGTAATGTGACATTTCAGTGGGGGTCTGGGATGCTGCTCTGTGGCCCACGAGATTTGGATGGGGCAGTGACCGAGATCTGGCCTATTGCTTCCTATTGCTTCCCGGGATGATGTTGATGAGGCCCTGTGTGTCTTATTTCAACAAACTGAATGTGGTAGCAAGAATCCCCATGAACTGTGCACGTGAGGGCTGTGGTGGTCATCTATGGAACCCCTCTACCCCTCTACCTTCTGTCACCCCTCCCCTCCCTTAGATCCAGGATGCCTTGGGTCTTTCACCCTTGGCAGTAATTAGGGACTTTGTGCCTGGTGTAATGCTACTCCTGCTACTCTGGAGGGACATGGTCTGATGACAGACTTTGGATGGACTTGGAAGCATTAGAGGAGAGAAGGAGGCAGAATGTCTTTTTTGCAAAGAGAGTCAGGTGCGCAGCTGGGAACTTGTCGTACTGAGTAATGAACTGAACATATCTGATTCCTCCAAGGGCCATTTCCCTATTGACTTGGTGCCAAATTTGTGCATGGATTACAGAGTTCTTTGGGCCATCTCATCACCCCAAGCACACAGAGGCTTCCTGGGTAATCCTGGGCCACACCACTGGAAGGGGCCCAGTACCCCCGGATCAGCCTGGCTGATGTCCACGTGGTGTGGGAGCAGTTTGCTTGTTTTTGCTCTATGGGGGAGGCTCCAGGAGAAGAGCAGGCTATAGACCCATTCTTGGTGAGCTGGATGGACATAGATCCTGTCCTAGTATATTGGTTTGTATTAGACCTGGCACCTGGTTTTGCTGTGTGTTGGACTCCATTTTGCTGGCCTAGTTGCTTTGGGCACTTTGCCACTGCTGTTCAGTGCCAAAGTGCAAGTACTCCCTTTTTGAGGTATTGTTATGGATTAGCAATTCCATTATGGGCTTATTTGACTTACATGTCAGACCCTAGAACAGTGCACTTTGTGTGCCCCGGGCTGTAAATCAAATATTGCTGGTGGGCTTGCAGCACTGATTGTGCCACCCACAGAATCAGCTTGTAAAATGTGACTCAGGTCTGCCATTGCAGAGCCTGTGTGCCATGTCAACTTTGCAAGTGCACACTCGCCAGTCCCTAAACCTTCCCTTTTCTACATATTAGTCATCCCAAAGGTAGGCCCAATGTACCCCTGTGGGCAGGGTGCATTGTATGTGAAAGGTAGGACCTGCCCTGATGTGTGTGGCATGTCCTGATAGTGAAATACTGCCAAGTTAATTTTTCACTACTGCAAGGCTGTTTGTTCCCATTAGCAAGAATGGGAAGTTTGTTTATAACATCTTATAAATATAACTGATTCTGGGAACATGATGGGAAAATAAAGTTTAGTATGCCTTTTAGATGCATCTTTTAGTGAGGGTGATATTTACATTCTGTGTTTGAAAACACCACTTTTAGAAAGTAGGTATTTTCTTGCCTAACCATCCAGTGTGCCTCTGCTAGATTTGTATTTTGCATGTCTGGCTTTTGGATGACAGGAGCTGGAGAAGGGCAGCAGCTTCAAAAGTGTGATGAGTCAGGACTGGGGGGAATAGGCCTGGTCTGCATTTGGAGTGGTGGAAGGAGTAGCACCTTCACTTGAATAGGGCTGTGCCTGCCATCCACAATGTGGCTCCACTCCCCTGTGATGTGTCAGGAGCCAGGGCTTACACTGACAATGGAGGTTGTTGTGCACTTGCAAAGTGCACCACAGAACTGATTTTGGCTGGGTACAGAGAGTCTATCTTTGCCTTCAGACAACAAAGGGTTTTTAGGTATAAATAAGAGGCCCAGACCCCATAGTTTTAGATCACTTCTGGGAAATCAGAGGAACCTTTGCCAAGGAGAAGAGCTGGATAAGCTGACAAGGAATACTGCCTCTGTGCTGTTTGCAGTCTGGGGTTGGCCTGCAGTGGTTGCTTGCTGCCAAGGAAATGAGAAAGGGACTTTGCTATTTGCTTTGTCATCTTGAGGAAGATCTTCAAGGGCTTGAAACTGAGCTTGCCTCCTGTTCTGAAGTCTCAGGCACACAAAGACTTCACCACCAGCTCCCCTGAATTTCCTTGCTGGGAATTC
>NW_028244375.1:0-42313 GCF_964263255.1 Lissotriton vulgaris
TACGTTGTCCAAACAATGCGTAGATCTTACTGCTTCGTAGGAACTACACGACAAGGTCACTGAACTTAAAACTTACAAGTCACCCTTATGGCAGGCGCTTCAGTCCTGAGGACAGCTTGCTTTGTTATAAGTGTGAGGGTGCCCTTGCATGAGCAGGAAACCCCTACAAACCCTGGAGTCGGTTTTCCAAGCTTTATAAGTGTGGTCAGCCATTCAAA
The DNA here is from genome assembly GCF_964263255.1 of Lissotriton vulgaris. Lineage (NCBI taxonomy): Eukaryota > Metazoa > Chordata > Amphibia > Caudata > Salamandridae > Lissotriton > Lissotriton vulgaris. Next base: position 219 of record NW_028244375.1, read on the forward strand.
AACATATAGTGGACATCAGTTATTGCGAAATGTCTAACTATATAGTGGCTGCACCGAACCTGGTCATGTTTGGTATCAAACATGTTTGAATAATACCACAACACTGATTCCAGTGTTGAAAGTATGATCTCATGTACTGGGGGCCTCTTAGGGGAACCCCCTGTACTCCCAGTAACAGCCTTTCAGAGTCTGCAAGCAAGCTAGTCCTGCTGCCGACCACAGACACAATTCTGGCCTCCTGCTGCTGAGCCAAGCTCAAGCAAGGGAAGGAAGAACAATAGGTTTCCTGTTGCAAGGAGCTGTAACCACATCCCAGACAGGACTTAGTGTATTGGGCTGGGGTGGGGGTGCTTGCCAGTGCCACCAGACTGCTTTGAAGGGCGTATTTGGTGTCCTCCTTGCATACTCCAGTTTTAGCCAGTTCAGGGAGCCCTTGGCTCCTGCTCTGGTGCAAAACTGGACAAAGGACATAGGAGTATCATCCCTTCTGTCCAGTCTCTCCTTTGGGAGGGACCTCTGAGTTGTTCCAACCTTTTCCTTAGGGTACTTTAGGGCTCCCCTGTGGGTGGGTCCTTAGATTTATCGTGGGACAAGACTCAAGCCTGAAACTACATCGCTCTTCAATTGTCTGGACATTTAGTCTTTGTCTGGAACTAAGACTGCACCAAGGAAGACTCCTGCAGCTCCTGGACTTGCTGTTCTTCAAGTCTTCTTCGTCATCTGTGTCTGTCTTCTTCCAGGTTCTTCAACAGACCTGTGCGCATCAAAGACACCCCTAGAAATCTCCCTTGGATTGAAATAGTCACTCCCCTGCATCTGCAGGCACTGCAACAAAGCTGACGAGTCTGCTGCTCCTGTCGTCTTACGGACTTCCCAAGGTTCAGCAACACAGGTGGTGGTTCTGCTACTCCCCTGAGGCCTGACATGTCCACTCTGCAAGTTTGAGGCCAGTATCCCTCATCAGAATCGCTGGGACTAAACCCCTGTGCAACGCATTGACTTAGCATTGCAAAGGCTTTTACATTTTTTTATAGAGTTTTATATTGTGAGAAATTGATCCGAACCAGGTATCACAGCGCTTTACATAGCACCAGTTGCGCTACATTAGGACACATTAATTTTTGTTAGGCACAGGGAGATTAAGTAATTTGCCCAGAATCACAGGATGTTCAGCGTCATTGCTGAGACTCAAACCCAGTTCCCCAGATTCGAGGTCGACCGCCCTAGCCGTTAGGCCAACTCCTCTCCCCAAGAGAGGAGTTGGCCTTGTTGGCTCCAGCATCTCTTTCCTCCAAGATCAGAGTTCTCACCACATCCTCTGCACTTTGGGACTTCATCTTTATTGGGCTTCTCGAGGTCCTCTTGCGACTCCTGTGCCTTTGGCCTGTGGGTCCTCCTGAGGGTCTTCTACTGCTTCAGTTGGCTCCCCTGCTTGCTGGGGGCCTGCTCTGAGTTTCATGCTGTTGGTGAGTCCCATGCTAGCCCCAACATTGCTCCTTCTTTGTCTTCTATGCCAGTTGCGGCTACCAAGGCTCTCCAACCTTCTGTCCTCCAAGGGAATTCTTCAGGGTCCTCTCGGAAGGGTCCTTCTTCAGTAAAAACTGCTACCATGACTTTCATTGAGCACACAGCTGTGTACCCACTCTGCATACAACCTCCGTGGGGTTCCTGGGTACTTACCTTAGATGATTCCTTTTGTCCTTGTCTCCTCTGTGAGGAAATCACCACTCCTTCTCAGGGATTTTTCTGATAACAAAAGTTGACACAGAAGCTGAAATATCAAAGAAACATTTATTAAACTCACATGAGTTGAGGCTGCGTCACACAGAAGCCTTGGCAACTGAATGAGGCAGTCTGCAGAATACAGAAACCTGGGGCTTTTTATATGTTTTAGAATTACATAGTAAGCATAAATGCAAGGGGCAGTCCTGGCTCATGCAAGCACACAGAAAATACCTAATATGGACATACAAGTTCTCTTTGTTCAACCAAGTGGGAGGAGCTAACAGTTTTCAGAACGTAGTAAACACATTCCTATCTGAAACTAATCAGTAACAGCTGCAGACCCTACCGGGCATTTCTGAGCATGCGTTAAAGTGGAGGAGGCTAAAAATATCCTGTTACTGGGCAGACTTCAGGCGCAGCTAACAGGAAAGTTTGACAAAGCACATGGTGAGCACATGGCAGCACATGGCAGACAAAATGGCTGCCAGAAAGACAAAATGGCTTCTGCTAACGCGAACCCATTGCTGCTAATTTACGACAGACGGCCGTTTTAGAGTTAGCTGAAGACATTCCCATGATCCAGTAGGAACATAGAAAACATGTGCTCATTAATTTTCATACAATTTCATCAATTTCCTAATTCATTGTTAGATAAGCATTTTCCATTCTAATCATTTCATTAAGAGTATGAGCAGGAATACAAAAGAACGGGACATTAGGTCATAAACATACATACAGACAGTAGGAGAAAGTAATGACCACTATTACAAAGAAAATTAGCATTTTTCACAACTCTAAGCAAAAGCAAATCCTAAAATCTTTCAGAAAACACTAGATACTCAGGTGAAACAGTGGCAATCCTTCAATGCTCTCATGTTGAATAGGGATAATCTTCCACAGAGAATGAACTTTATTCTACCTTTACTAAACAGAATACTACTCTAAAACACTGCCAGAATCAGTCTCCTAACACCCATTTCAGGTAACTAAAACTGTGCCCAGAGTCCGTTCGAAGCCTCTCTGGAAGGCTTCTATCGTCCATCAAATTCCTCTTCCATCGTTGCATGGGCCTCTTGATTCAGGCCTCCCATGGAAATGTGTCTCAGTATCCGTTGGAGTGCCCTCCTGGCAAATACTCACAGCTCAGTCGAAAGTCTCAATGTCTCAGGGCAGTGCACCAGTGTCTCTTCTCTGCGGCAGACACTACAGATACTGTGCTCTTCACTGATCATGGGCACAGATCATCTTGTGCAAACCATCTCATGCAGACTCGGGCCACATTCTCAAGCTCCAACACTCATTATTCAGTGTCAGAGGACGCTCAGGGTGCTCTTTCATAGGCATCATAATCTAGTGCCTCTTGCCAATCATGGATTCTCCGGTGCACTGCTCTTCCGTTGGAGCAAAGGGAAAAAAGGGAAGTGTGTGGCCAAAACTCAGGCCAAGGGGCTCAAGGGACTGCACACTGTCAGAGGTTGCCAGCACATGACAGGTAGATTTTGCTCTTTTGCACTAAAACTCTGGTTCTGTGGCAAAACCAGATCCTCCTTTTTCTCTGATGTTCAACGCTGTCCGATGAAGCAAACACAATACTTGAAGATACCATTGATGGCGTGCGGGTGCCTTGTTACTTTCTGGGTGCTGGGACTGTAGGCCAATGCCTCCTGCTTTCATCTATAGCTGTCAATGATAGGAGTTAGGATTCATCTTGGTCATTTGTTCTGCAGGGTATCATTCTCCCTTTGACTCTGGAAGATCCTGCGGAACCTAGTGATGTAGGAAATGTGACACAATTGTTAATTTCCTTCAATTTAGTACAAAAAAACAATTCAATATTTAACAAGGGGACTGCAAACAGGTGGCCTGCAATCTTCAAAAGAGTGGCCATACGCCATGGGACTATCATGATCTAAAATACACTATCATTCTCATAGAATACAAAGACAAAGGCAAAACAATGACTCTAGCCTCTTCAATTGGGTTTCCATATGAGAGCATATCCTCTACCATCTATGGGTAGCTAATTACATAAGAATTCTCTACGAATGGTTGTTCTCACACATAGTGACATCGTCTAATGGGGTAAATATTTTCCTCAATGATTAAGTCTAAGTGTTCCTAAATTCCTCATCTAGAACACCTCAAAAGCGAAATCACATAATACAGATTATCAGGGACATGTAGACAAAGGCTAATTATCAAAATGTGGAAACAAAAAGACAAGAACCAGAGAGTCCTGGTGCTTCCATTATTAAAACACATCTGGTCTATCAAAGATTAGAGCAGCAGAAAAAAAGAACTGAGAACCAAATTAGAATAGGCATTGAATTTGTCATATTCAAAAATAAACATAAGGTATCTCCTATTGAGATGGAAAACTTTTCTTACTATATTATTAAGTCAGTTAACCAGTCCATCACTACCCTGACAGTCAGACTGGAAAACATCAAAAATAGGCCTAAAGAAAACTCTTCCAAAAAACAGTCTGGTCATACAAAAGGGAATTATACATAATATGGCCAAAGGAAAATCTATAGGAAGAACAAAAAAATTACTCAAGTGATAGTCAGGTTTGTGACATAATACCAAGAGAATGGGTAGTACACAAAAGTCACAGTAGTGCAGAAATGTGAACTCTACCGCTGGCCCCTACACCATATACGGTAATCTCAGCTAATGGTCCAGTTCCTTCTTCAAGGGAAAAAATGAAAAGTTTAGGTCACCTTTAGCAAGAGTCACAAATCTATAATTTCATCCTTAGGTCCAATCAAGGATATATAAATCTAGGCCTGCCTATTCCTTGAGGGAGAAGGGCAGTAGCGTGACTACAGATGACACAATTTGAGTTTATGTATCTTTTTATTTATATTTAGCCAAATATGACATACACTGGTAAAGCGCTGTCGGTCTTGTTCACAATATGAAAAAAAATCATATCTGTGGAATTTAGTATCAGCGAAAATGTACCCAGCTGTTGTGTAGAGACTTGCATCGTCATGAAAGATCCCTTCACAACACAGGGGAATGCAACAACATAAAACAAAAACATGCAATAACATAAAAACACACACATGATAAGCCATCAGATATACGCGCTGTATATCAAGCACAAAAAAGCATAGACAAAGTACAATAGCATATGTAAATAAGCGGTGACACACAACACCTTTGCATACACTTTATACACTGCCTGCTTAATTTGCCAGGCTTAAAATCTGACTTACACCAAAATACCCTCCTTTACGTTCATCACCGGCCGTTTGACAGCAGATCACCAGTCAATGGAGATCAGCTGTCAAATACAGCACTGTGTCGCTTCTGACACACAGGACCAGCAGGAACAATTCATAAAAGGATAAAATGCAAAATCATGAAAAAATACACAAACATTTCTTTTCAAAGAAGTCATAATAAAAAACATCTCTTTTCAACATACTCCTGACACAGCACATAACACACAAAATCTCAACTGTTAACCAACCATCTTTTTTTTTAAACACGCTAACCCACTTTAATATTGACTGTCCAAAAATAAAACTCTTTCACAGACGCTCTTCGTGTCCCGTGCGCCAACCCCCTTTAAGGCCCTGCTATTTTTCTCTCTTCAAGGCTGGTCGGGAATGCACTTCTCGGAGACAAAGCCCTAATGTAATGAGCTGCAGATGTGGACGTAAAAGCCTCGCACAATCCTTCTAATGTGCAAGCTTGAATTTGTGTTAGTCAGAGAAGCTTTACCAAGCAGTCATTTCTCCATCTGTTTTCACTTACTGCTAAACCCCCATCTCACTGACCTTAAGGTCAAAATCTGCCTGCCGCACTCCGCGCTCCTATTCCCTAACTCGAGCTGACAAAGGCAAAAAGCCTTCCCAACTCTTTCTAACCTACAATAATCAACCCTATTGGAAAACACATGTTATATAAATGACTACTTTTAGGGGCTAAAATTCATGCATACTTAGATTATTAAAACATTTACTGTGAATAATTCGCAGAACATAATAACATAACATACCAGCTTTAGAATAAATGTTTGCTACCACCCTATGCAATGGTACTCATTTTATCATCCTTACATGGATGAACGTCTAAATGGGCCCGCTAAAGTTAGAACCTTCAACCCTGATATTAAACACAAACCTCTGCACCGGGCACATTGGCTCACTGAGCTATGAAAAACAACCTCGAATAATAACTACCCACAAGTTTGTATTATACACAAATGTAAGCATTTACTTAAGCCTGAAACACTTTAAAGCTATTGTAAATGGCAAGAATGCTGTTTAAAAGGCTATTTAACTCAATGTCGACTTTGATCTTTGGGGCACTTAAAAATAAAAATCCTACAATTGCATTACTTATTAATCATCCTCAAAGTGTTTTTAACAGATTGCAAACATTGTACATTAGACATATCTCATATAATGCCTTATAAAAATGATTTTTTTACGCCTGTGCCAAGGTAAAATCAACATGTAAATGTCCTGATTATGCAGAAACACACAACTTAAATTAAATTTTAATGCTAGGAGGTCATAGTATGAGTATTAAGCTTCATAAATATCAAAAAACGAATTTAGAAGCGCTTAATTTTTTTAATAATTATTTTTCATAATTAATAATTATTTTTACTAAACCCAATCTTGTGTGATAAATCCACATATAAAAACAAGCTGCATCCTTTGCCTATCATTTTAGACGCAGTCATTTATGAGCCTAAGCACAAAAGCCTAACTTAAAACAAGACAGATTTTCGCGCCACTATTTATAAAAGGATTTTCTTATTTGGCAGGAGAACCAAGAATGCTTACTAAAAAAAAATGCTTAAAGAGAGGAAAACCACAATTGAAATCTCTTCCTGTGATACAAAATAATGAACCTTATTTTTGTAACCCTGTAAAACACTATTCTGAAATACAAAATTCAAACCGTCATTAACTAACGGCTAAACCCTGGCAAAATAAACATTCCGATGTTATTCATGGCCTTTGAAAAACAACATCTGCTTCCTTAACGGCAGTCAGAGCCCTGCACATCTGAGCACGCTTTCAGTCTTACTAAAAACAGACATTTCAAGTTTTAAAATGTGTGTTCAATAAGATGCATTTAAATGTAGCAAAGATTCACTTTAGCTGAAGTGTTTGCTTTTTTTACATGTAGTACAATGCATGTAGGTACAAAAATGCTATAAATTCGTTTTTGTACAAAACACAATTTATTTTTGAGGCCTTTCGTATTCCTAGTGAATGTGAATTTTAACTTTATCTATTTTAAGCATTTAACATTTTGCACATATGCGCTTTTGCTTAGTCTATAAATTAAATAGCAACATATTGCGATTTTAGCATGTCGAATGGCAAATTGCTGCATTCTCATTTAATTTCCACCTAATATTAATTAATCTAACATTTTTCTTAACAGACTGCAAACATCAAGAAACCCACAACCACACATTGAGCTCATTTCAGACAGAAACAGAAAGGGTTCAAACACTTAGGAAACATTATACAGCGCTTTAGGCTTTTGTTTCATAAATTGTGCCAACGCTATTCACATACAGAAGTTACACTAATGGGAAAAACCACATAGACATTTAAACACACATTGAACCCACAGATCAACACATAATACTGAAACAAAGGATAGCCCACAGACTGTACTTAAACCAGACCATTTGTAAATACTAGTTGTAAGTCATATTTACAAGAAACGCTTTTCAATAGTGTTTCAAAAGACTGCAAAAAACAGTCCAACAGACTGCTATGTAATTCACCAGTTTTGACTGACAGAACACCAAAAATCGCTCTGCATTTCTCCATTCATAAAATTGCACAGAACAAAGGATCCTTATATGTATTATGTCCATATTTTAATTGCCTGGGGATACAAAATCACCAAGGAAGAAATATGTTTTTAAAACCCAAACCTATTCAGGTTTTCCCTCTAGGGGAGCTAGCTAATTTTAATTCACATCTCAATATGGTACCTTCCAAAAGCAACACATTTTAACAAGTGAGCTTGACAACAGGTTTGACCAAAATATTGCAAAATACCCAAAATAGTGCTTAAAGTACCTCTCATACGTGCACCGCTCAAATTTCATACAAAGTAGAGAAAAGTCTCTTCATTACCTGCCTACATGAGTTGCAACGCATATATTCAAATTCAAACCAAACATATGACTAGTCACTTCAAACAAACAAACAAATTAGTCGTGGCAAGCGTATCCTAAAACTGCCTTGCCAATCAAGACAACCAAAAGCTTGCAGCAAGTACTGTAGAACAGTTCTTACCAATCCAGAGCGTCCAGATTCTAACTGCCAAGTTCTGAATGACCTAACGGTCTCTCTTTTTTGTTAATACTCACGCCAAAAATGTTCTCAGTCAGGGGTGGCATCATGTGGAGGATCAAAATCAGGAAGATCAGAAACACACTGGGCTACAGACAAATAATCTCCAGAATCTCCTGTGCACAGAGTACCTTCTTAGTAGAAACCTCGTCTTGTCTTCCTCCGTAGATTTCTGTCTCCTGACAAGATCACTCCTTCAGATAGCCACCTCTCTGATGAGCCCAACGTTGGTGCGCCATTTGAGGAAATCACCACTTCTCAGGGATTTTGCTGCTAACAAAAGTTGACACAGAAGCTGAAATATCAAAGAAACATTTATTAAACTCACAAGAGTTGAGGCTGCGTCGCACAGAAGCCTTGGCAACTGAATGAGGCAGTCTGCAGAATACCGAAACCTGGGGCTTTTTATATGTTTTAGAATTACATAGTAAGCATAAATGCAAGGGGCAGTCCTGGCTCATGCAAGCACACAAAAAATACCTAATATGGACATAGAAGTTGTCTTTGTTCAACCAAGTGAGAGGAGCTAACAGTTTTCAGAACGTAGTAAACACATTCCTATCTGAAACTAATCAGTAACAGCTGCAGACCCTACCGGGCATTTCTGAGCATGCGTTAAAGTGGAGGAGGCTAAAAATATCCTGTTACTGGGCAGACTTCAGGCGCAGCTAACAGGAAAGTAGGACAAAGCACATGGTGAGCACATGGCAGCACATGGCAGGCAAAATGGCTGCCAGAAAGACAAAATGGCTTCTGCTAACGCTAACCCATTGCTGCTAATTTACGACATCTGGGTCTTCTGGCCCAAGTCCCATTCTCCTTTACAGTTCGCATTCAATTTTTTAGCATATGGTTTGGTATCCCCCTTGAGGCCACTGTATTTTGTGCTACTTACCCGATTGAATTTGAAGTATCCTTGTGTATTGTGTTGATATCTCCGGGTAGGAGATATACCAATGTGTTTGTGAGTGTTGTGTAATAAATAGAAGTATTTTTATATAAACACTGTATGATTCTTTCTCATTTAACTTACACTGCATATTAAACTTGTAAAACAAGCTGCTTAACACTCCCTCAATATACGCTTGAAGGGTGCTTTCCACAGCTACCACTTTGAGAGCTTTCTATGGGTATCAAAGACCGCTAAAATTACCAAAAGTGTTGTCTGGATTAGTGTAAGGTGCTTACTTAAATAAATGTACACCATGTACTAAGCCAGTCTCCTTCAATTTCCTCATGCTTATTTGATAGCTAGGGCTTCTCTTTTAGTTTGGGCAGACCTTGCTTCAGTTGACGTGAGTGCTCTGCTGCCAAATGCTATCGGCACCCATCTCCCTGGTTCTTCCTCTTGCGTGAGTACAGTTTCCAGGCCTACTGAGCTTGCATTGACAAGCAGCTCAGCTCTCGGATCAAAAAACACCATTGTTGTTTTGCTCAGTAGGGCTGTCTTTACCATCTGGAAGACTTCTTCCTCACTTGAGCTCACACCTAAAAGGCATCCACCTTTGGTAGGGCCTTCAAGGTTTCAACGATCTTCGCTAAGTTGGGGATAAATTGTCCACAATACATGGCCATGACTAGAAAGCTACGCACCTCTAAGGCATTGGTCGGTGCTGGAGCCTGTTTGGCGACTTGCGATTTCCTAGGGTCGACCTGCATTCTTCCTTGAGTAAAGACGTATCCAAAGAACTCTATTGAAGTTTGGAAGAAGGAGCATTGTCCATTGTGAAGGGTGATGCCGTGTTCCCACAGTTGTTTTCGAGTTGCTCAAAGGCGCCTGTGACGCTCCTATGCGATTGCTGAATAGATTAGAATTTCATCACTAATGTTCATTACGCCTTTCAACCCTGATAGTGTCTCTCTTATGGCATACTGAAACACTTCCTTTGCAGAGGAAATGCCAAAATTCAATTGTTTTTATCAGCGTAACTCAAGGTGTGTGGAAAACATCATTATGTACCAGCTTTCCTCAGCTGAAGTTGATGGTAACCTGTGTTAAGATGTAATTTTGAGAACCATTTGGGCTCTGTTAAGATCAACGATAATATAGTCCATTGTCAGCATGATGTGCCACTTCTGTTTTTTGGCCTTACTCGGAGGTCCATGTCAGTGCAGAAACGTACTTTGGCAGGCTATTTTGGCTTCTTGGCTATAACCATGGAGGCACCCAGGGCTTTGGTCCTTTCAAGATTGTCTAATTCTTGCTTAACCAGAGGCCTCAGGTGAACCGACGCATGTCGGTGGTGAAGGGCTGTGAGTATGACTGAATTATTGGGGCGCGGTGGAGAAGCAAGGAAGAACACTGGTGTGAATAGATGCAGGTTTTATTAGGAACTAGCAGCCCGTCCCGACGTTGTCCGGGAGCAATTAGGCTTCAGGGCCCCTGCCCGCCCCAACGTTGTCTGTGGGTCCTCCGGAGCCTTCCTCCATATATTGCAGTATTATACCTCTATGTTTACTTTGTACGCTTTTGTAACCTGCACACGTAACATTTTGCTCCTGTAATGCACCGTTTGGCTCACTTTTTTAATTCTCTGTTTGCTGCCTCTTGCTACCTGCACACGTCACTTTTTCCTCCTATACCTCTATGTTTACTTTCTACGCTTTTGTAACCTGCACACGTAACTTTTTCCTCCTGTAATGCACCGTTTGGCTCACTTTTGTAATGCTCTGTTTGCTTCCTCTTGCTCACGATGTACGCTTTTGTAACCTGCACACGTAACTTTTTCCTCCTGTAATGCACCGTTTGGCTCACTTTTGTAATGCTCCGTTTGCTTCCTCTTGCTCACGATTTTAATTTTTGCTTCATTTTTCCGCCGCTCACCGCTCCTAAATAAATAAATAAATAACCTACCTCATCCGCCACTCACCGCTCCTCACCGCCTGTCCGCCGCTTCTCACCGCTCCTCCCCGCGCCATGTCCGCCGCTTCTCCTCGCACTCCTGGATGCCGCTCCTCCCCGCACTCCTCACGTCAGGCATGCAAGTCGCGGCCGGCGCTTCTTCCAAGGGACTACTTTTTTTTCGGTACATTTTTTAAATAACGTATATTTATTACGTTTATATAGCCTATGTCCATCTGCACACCCTGACGGATACAACGATGTATCGGGTGTGTGGATTGGCGCTGTGGTTCCCGAGTTTACCTGCCTCAAAGGTTCAAAGTTCTTCCTTTATAATAGTAGTATAGATAATCAAATAATGTCAGGATGGTTTGTCCACTCAAAACAAAACAAAATGAACAAAAGTTTCTCTCTGGGTCATGTAGGGGCAGGTAGCGTCTTCTTCCTCTCGTCCGTCAAGGCCGGTTTGCAGTGGCTTAGTCATTTTCCTCTTTTTTGAACTTGCCAGGTGAGAACTTAGTAGGAGGTCAGCCGGTCACCCATAAACAAAACAACAACAAAAAAATACGCCCCGTAAGGAATTAATTCGAGATATACGTTAGTGTTTTAAGGAACAGGAAGTAAAGGGGGAGGTCACCTAATACCGCTACCACTGCTCTCTAATTGCCTAAATCACAGAGCGTATGTATGCAGACACATTGCGTAAGACAGAAGACACAGCGCGAGTGAGGTAGGGTACTCAGCTCCCTCCACCCGCCCGGTCCTTGTTTGTCCCAGTCCCCCTTCCCCAGATGGCTTCTAATCTCCCTCGTACTTTGTGGAGCCACGCCCCTCCAGGGATGTGACTGGCCTCAGCGCGATACCGGAGAGAGTCCGGCTCCCGTTCTGGGTCGTCCACGCTGCTGGTATCCTGGTGTTCTTCTGTTGGCGTCTTCTCCTCTCCTCACTCGCTTCCTGTAGGTTCCTGGAGTCCGGGCCCACAAAAAAGGTCTGGACGCTTTCACATTGTCCCCAGGGCTCGTCCTTCCACTGTCGGGCTGCTCCCCACGAATGCCAGCTGAGTGCCTCTTCTTCCACTTTCTACGCAACCGGGTCATCTGACCAGGTCACGTGATCCAGAAAAGAATCACCAAGTGTGTTTCCCTTAAAGGGAAAGTCCCTGAGTTATGTTCTGCGAATAGAGGAGAGGACAGGGAGACAGGTAAGGGGGACAGTTCTCTGTGGCATTATCTGACGATAGGGGGGAAGATGGTAACAGTTCGTCACAATTATTGATGTGTAGTTTGACCAGTGGGTCTTGCTGGTATCCCAGGCCACTGAATAGTTTGGGGAATTGGCTTAACAGTTCATTGACTTGGTAGGCTTTGACATTTCAGACGAATGACACTAGCCCTAAATCTTATGCGGTGTGACTTCCTAGTAAGGTCGCACCTTCACCTTCAACCTCTTGCGGGTTGTAGAAATACCTGCGCTAGTTTAAAGGACATTGATTCTTGCTTAGCACTTGTTACGTTGGCGAGTTTCCCTGGCTGGGGGCTCATGCGGGACATGGGCATCGAATATTTACTCATTCATGTTTTTCCTTTGTTGGCGAGTTTGCCTTCCACGAGTTCATGCGGAGAGGAATTAAAGGATAAATGATTACCTACTGAGTAATGACTTGGAGGGATTTTGACATTCTTGATACAATGCAGAGATACTTAAGATATGTGTGCTTCACGTTGACGTCCAAACTATATGTGTGTCTTTTTGTGTTAGTCTTTGTCCTCTGGGCTGAACTTACATAAGACATTTATGTTTCTGTGGGGAAACAAACATTTCCCACACACTATGATGATGACTCCGTTGGATTAACTGAAGGTTTCGCTACTTGTTCCTCCCTGAAGTGTAAGAGGAGGCTTTGCTCATATTTCTCTTATTGGAACCATAGGCATTTGGTTAATGCTGCTATTTATATATTTTTGCCCTAACCTAACAGAGGATTGTGGTAGAGCAGTATATCGCCAGCCTCTTGCATCCTCTGTGAAGCATTGCACTAGAATATCTGGGTAAGTTATGAAAACATATATATACCTACACAAGTGCTCCTTTACTTTACCAAAAGAGTCTTACACATTTGATGTTTCTTGCTTATCTCTTTTTGTTTGTTTTCTCTTTTCCTATAGTATTATTATATTTTGTGCACTACTAAGAGCGCCCAAGTATTTCTTACTAATTTGATCTTGAAAGTGCAAGATACTCCTAGTGTGCTCAACTGGACAGTTCTTTTCTTTTACAGGTAGTTACTCTAAGGTATAGCAATTATTTATACAGTAGAGAAGGGTTATATCTTAGGTGCTTCCTGCGTCTCCTTTTCTTTTTTCTTGTCGTTTTAGGTCTCCCTCCCCGCCATCCCCCTTCTTTCCTTCCCTTGCTTGATCGCTTCACCGATCTGTGCGATATTACCAAGCAGACTTGGACCTATCGAGAGGTGGACCATTTCTGAGCATGGGTCCGATCCCAAGGAGCTGGTGGTTCAGACACTGGTAGATATAGCTGAGGATATGTGTAACGCCTTACACCATACTCTCAAAAAAATGGGCCGTGAATTGGGTCCCCCGATCTGAAACAATAGTTTTAGCAAACCATGAAGTCTTATGATATTAATCAACAATAAATGAGCAAGTTATCTTGCTGTGAGTATTTGAGAACACGCTATGAAATTTCCCAATTTAGTCAGACCTATATTGAAATCCAAAGAGATGGTTTCCCATGGTACCTCAGGGGTAGGTAATGGTTGTAACAACCCTTGTGGTCTTCTATGATCAGTTTTGGCCTGTGCACACTTAACACATTCCTGAACCATTAGTTGAACATCCTTTTTCTATGTTAGGCCACCAGAATTGTCTTAACACTCGATCAAGTGTTTTTTCAAATCCATTATGCCCTGGATTAGATGCATTGTGACACCATTTCAACACTTTCTTTTGTTGTTCTTTGGATGGTGTCATCAATTGCTTTCCACAAATACGCAACCCTTTTTGTAGTTTCCATGCAGGATGCTTCCTAAGCCATTGTTTCCGAATACATTACACATAGTTTGTTCTATCTTCTGTAGAAATTGTTCTGTTGGTAAGGCACATATTACTTGAGTCGGATTCAGAATGGGTTGTTTTTTTGTTCTTGGTTTTCCATCACCGATTCTTGTCTTGTCAAAGCATCTGCTTTGCGGTTCTCTACATCAGGTCTGTAGGCGACTATGAAATTGTGTTCCTCAGAGAACAACATCCACCGCAATTACCTCAGTGTTAATAACCTGGCAGACCTCATGAATTGTAAATTACTGTAGTTCGTATATACTGGGATGGTGTGTTTTGCACCCATTAAATGATGATGTCACTCTCAAAATATGTCTTTTATAGCCAGGAGCTCTTTTTCTGCAATATTATAACAAGACTCTGCTGTATTCAATTTTATGGATAGGAGCGCCACAGGATGCAACTGTCCAGTTGATTCATGTTGTTGTGAAAGAATAGACCCTATTGCCATGTCTGACGCATCTGCTTTCACAACATCATCTTACCAGGGTCTCGGCCGGTACTGGCGTTGCCCTGGACCTGAGGCGCTGAGGCTGCCCCGAGTTCTCGGACTCTGCTGCAGCCCTTGTATTCGACAACGTTCCGCGAGGTGGAGACTCACTCTTTCTGCTTTTAAATGACCAACTCCGATATCATAACTCCTCAACGTTCTGTGAGGGGGAGAATCACCCTTCCTGCTGTTTAGTGACCCACTCTTGATCCTATACTGCCCCACCCTAGCCAACATGGCAGGACCTGGCCTGACAGCTACTGGGGAAAACTATTATACTCTAGTGTATCCTCCCAACCTCTCCAAAACTGCTGCAAAATTTCTCAAGCACTCCCCCCTGAAAACTCACCATTAGACCCTGATCTCTGATTTACTATACAGAGCTGACAATGGCACAGTCATTAATGACCCTATTTTCTACTCCAGAAGAACATCCTCATGGCGCAAAACCATCGCTCACCTCCTCAATGTACACTGAACCAGGAACATACCATATGGGGCCAAGCTCACGATTGTGCCCTCCACAATCTTGCCAGCTGACCTCACCATCACCCTTTACAAAAACAGCATTGTCTGGATCCAAGCTACAACCTCAATACATTTGCGGACCTTTTTACCCTCCTTGAAAACCATGTGCATGACACATGCAGGGCAGTAAAGACCCACCCCGACGATCCACCGACTAGCGTGCCCAGACACCCACAAACACCCCCTCCCGGGCTCACAACTCAGATCAACCTAACCCTCCTATCACGCCACCTAAGCCTACCAACAGAATTGTTCCCAAACCGCTGGTCTTCTCCCCGCCAGCTCCTCTCACTGACCTTGAGACTGAAACTCTTCAATTGGCCTACGACAAAAGTTGACCTAGCCTCTCTACCCTGCCACCAACACATGCCAATAGAACCACTACCAAACAACTGTCCCCCTGCCTTCAAGCTCCTCCCTCTTATATTGATACTGAAACTCTACGCTACAGAGCAGCTCCTCCCTCTGACCTTGAGACTGAAACTCTTCCATTGGCTTACGACACAAGTCGACCCAGCCCATCTACCCTACCACCAATGCATGCCAATAGAACCACTACCAAACCACTGTACCCCTGCCATCAAGCGCCTTCCTCTTATAATGATATAGAAACTCTGCACTACAGAGCAGCCAAATTAACGCAGAGCATCCATTACCCCATTCTGGATCTAAAGAACCTCCTTCATCTTACTGAACTCTCCTTCTCTAAGTTCAAGCCTCCATGGAACCCCACCCCCCTCCCTATCCCAGAGCCCCTCAATCACCCACTACCGCTACCTTTGAGACACCTTCGCCCTCGCTAGCAACCATGCCACCTCTTGGAAAAGGAAATTCTAGCTCTACTCCTCTCTTACAACTCTACCCCTGTCACCCCTAGTCCGCTAGCCCTTACTGAAGAGGGAATTCTAGCCATCTTCCTTTCCTACAACTCTGCCCCAGTAAGCCCTAGTCCACAAGACTTGAATGTTGAACATGCCATCCACATGGTTGCAATCCTCTCCAACAGATCAGCTACCCTTCGCAGTATCCCTATCCGCCCCATCGCACGATACTCTCTCTGACCCCCCTTTATCTGGCCTCCAAATTAATTGCCGCCCAGCAGTTAAGCATGCCGCCGATATCACCAACCTCATACTGAGCCAAAACTTTGACTTAACAATCCTGACTGAATCGTGGCTAAACGAATCCTCATCTCCATGCCTGGACTTCCTTGTCCCTCCCAACTACAACATTACAAGGCTGGACAGGCAATCTAGTAAAAAAGGGGGAGGCATTGCCTGCATTTACTGCTCTAACCTCCTCGTCACGGAACTCCTGGCAGACACCAGAGACTCCTGTGAATACCTTGCACTTTCCATATGCATCAACACCACCCAACTGTGCAATCTGCACATCTTTTACTACCCCCAGGCACGAACGACCCCTGCACTGACCACCTCATGGAAATCATCAAAGCCAAGGTTTCCTCCGACTCTAAAGACATTTTCCTTGGTGACTTCAACCTGCACTGGAACGACCCCAAGGATCCTCATGTCAATGCCATCAAAGATCTCCTGGCCAACCAAGCCCTAACCCAAGCCTGCGCATTCCCTACACACTCGAAAGGCGCCATTCTTGACTGGATCATCGCTAAGGAACAAATAGTCAAGCTTATTGCTATAGACCCTTGTGACTAGTCGGACCACCATGCTATCACTTTCCTATTACCTGGCTCCCACAAGACAAGGGCACCGCAACAGGTGATTCCTAAACGCTGGGTGAGAGACACCAAGAACCTCAATCTCAGGGAACTGGAAGCTCACTGCAAGTCTGACTCCCCACCCCATATCACAACGGTCAGTGACCTCAATGATCATTATTCTGCGACGATAACTAACATTCTTGATGATCTTGCCCCGCGAAAACTAAAAAGAACCAAAACCAAAGACAGAACCCCCTGGTTCAATGGGTCCATAAACAGCGACAGGAAATCCCTCCGGCAGTCAGAAAGAATCTGGAGACAGCACCCCTCAGCCACACATTTAAAACTTCTCCAACAGGTCAGAAATGCCTACAACAGGAACATCCTCAACTCAAAAAAATAATTCTTCAGATCTGAACTGGAGAACGCCAAGTACAGACCCTGCAAACTCTTCAAATTGGTCAAACACCAATCAAACAAAGTGGCCAAAACAGCAAAAGAAACCCCCAAGTCACTAATATCATCTGAGGAATTCTTCTCTTTTTTTCTCTGACAAAATCACAGCCTTAGGAAACAAACTTAGATCCGCAACTTACTCTCAACCTCCTCCAGATCTGCCTCACTCCAAGCCGCCTCCACAGGCTTCACCCAAAAACCAAGCGCACTGGACCGACCTCAAAATCTATGGCGAACACTCCGTCTCAAAAATACTATCCACCTTAAATCCAAACAACCACTTTAATGACCCACTCCCCTCTAACAGCCAAACTACCACCGCCCAAGCCATCATTCCTAGCTGGACTTCAATAATTAATGCCTCCCTTCTTCAGGGATCGATACCCATCTCTCTGAAAGCTGGCCAAAATCTACCCATCTTAAAAAAGCCAGCCCTTGACCCTGCCTCCCCTGACAACTTTAGACCTATCTCTAACAGCCCACTTTTAGCTAAAGTTCTGGAGAAGTGTGTGCAACAGCAGGTGAGCCAACACATCATTAACTTCCACCTACTAGTTGACTGCCAATCCGGTTTCAGGCCTGGGTACAGCACAGAAACCACCATTCTCCACATCATGGATGATGCCCTCCGAGCCCTTGCTCCAGGCAAAACCTGTCTCCTAATCCTCCTAGATCTATTCTCAACCTTCAACACTGTCAGCCATGAAAAACTACTCGAACGCCTCAAACTCAGGAAGGGAATGGATGGCTCTGTTCTTGAATGGTTTAGGTCCTTCCTCCATAACCGGTCTCAGAGATTCCCAATTAACGGTAACCTGTCTTCTCCCTCTCCGGTCATGGTTGGAGTCCACCAAGGATCAACCCTGTCCCCTACCCTCTTCAACCTTTACCTCAAACTGCTTGCCGAAGTACTACACACCACAAATATCTCCTACCATGTGTACGCTGCCGACGCCCAGATCTGCATCAAAATCTCCTCTCTCGAGGAGATTCTTTCCCTGAATGAAGCCCTGAAATTGATTATTCAATGGCTCTCCTCCAATCAACTCAAACTCAACGCAAAGAAGACAGAATTTCTACTAATTTCCCCACCCACAACGAACCCTGAGACTCAGGTGTGGATTAAGGCCATCAAAGCCTTAAACTGCCCTCCAACCATCGTGGATTCAGCCAAATCCCTTGGAATAACCCTTGACTGTAACTTGAGCATGCTGGACCACATCAACTCGATGGCCAAATCAGCCAGATTCCACTTGAGCTCCCTAGGGAAACTGAAACCTTTCCTTGATACTCTCGATCTAAAAATGGCAGTCCAGTCACTAGTTATCTCTAGACTCGAATATGGTTGCTCTTCCCTCTCGGGTCTACCCAAGATCTCCCTGGCACTTTTAAAAGCCTGCCTCAACGCGGCCACCAGAAAACTAACAGGCTCAAGGAAATTCAACCACATTTTACCACATCTGAAAGCTCTGAACTGGCTCTCTCTACAGGCCAGAATCCAACTCAAATTGGCATGTATCACGCACACGGCATTATACTCAAAATCCCCTGCATTTCTTGCCCAGAAACCCATGATATTCGGAGGAAACAGAAACTACCGGTTTACCAGAGACCTCTTGCTCCAACCTGTACATTTTCGGGGGAAAAATCATACAATCTGGCCTTCTCTGGGGCCTCACCAAGAATATGGAAATCACTCCCGCCCGCCATTAGAAGAACCCCTTCTCTGGTTTGCTTCAAAAAAGTTGCCAAAACTTTCATAATGGCCAAATTCCTCACCTACATTTTGCCTTCTAATCATCCAGAGCCCTTACTCTATTTCCGTCTAATGCATTCCCCTGAGTACCCAGACACTATCCACCCGGCACCTTTGGGCATCCCACCATGGACCCTGGGACCTTGTTCTCGTATATTGTAAATGTAAAATGTAATAATCTGTCCTTTTATCCCCTATGTATCCAGCACCCCCCACCCCACAAGTCTTTTGTCTACTAATGCTGATTCCTGTAACGCTGTAAAGCGCTCTGATACCCTCACGGGTCAAGTTTGAGCTCTATAAAAACTCTAAATAAATAAATAAATTAAAAATAAGGATTCTCTGGGTTAGGATGCGCTAGAATAGCTGCTGTTGTGAAGGCTAATTTCAAGAGTTCAAAAGATCGATTGGCCTCTTCTGTCCATATGAAAGTTGTGTTTTTTTTTTTTTTGCAAAAGCTTAGCGATGGGTGCTACCTTCTTGGAAAATTGATCAATTAACCTTCTATAAAAGTTGCCAAAACCCAAAAAGCATCAGATATCTCTGATATTTCTTAGTATACACCATTCCTTTAATGCCTGTACTTTACGTTCCGTCATCTCTAAACCTGTGCCAGACAGCATTACACCAAAGAATTCCACCTTAGGACATGGAATTCACACTTACTGATTTTATAATATAAACCATTTTCTCTCAAGGCTTGTGACACCAAACACGTGTTGCTCATGCTCAAAGGTATTCTTAGAATATATTAATATCTCATCAATGTAAACCACTGTGAATATATCCAAAATTGTCTCCAGACCTAGTTTTAGGTTTGGCCAAACAATCTCTAACAAAATGGCCTCTTTTGCGGCAATATAAACACAGCTTGTTCTTACTCCACTGGTCTTCATCTTCCTGAGTCAGTGAAGCTCTGATTTACGTTTTCCATGGGTTCTAAAGCCCCCCCAGATATTCCTGCTGTGTTTTTCACTTCTCTCAAATCTGGGGACTAATCGATCCATTTTCTTTCTATCCCCTTTATGCTAATTCATGTGATAATCTAATTGTAAAGTCAGATTAATTAAATCCGTACAAGTGACAGGTTGTGGATCGATATGTGCTAACACATCTTTTAGATTATCTCTCAATCCTTAATGGAAAAGTTGCTCTTTTTTCTTCGGGCCATCGTGTCTCAGTCACCAACCTTCGAAAAGGTATTTAAATATACAACCAAGTGCTTTAATTCTAATAATTCTGTGTCTGCTGAAAAAGAGTTAGTCCTTCTATCAAAGACTTTCTCAAATTCCTTCCGGGATTCTATTCAATCATACAAGAGAGGGTCGCCCCTCCTTAGCAATGGTAGTGTCCACTGTGCAGCATCATCTTCTTAGTATGAAAACAAAAAGGTCACTCTGGTCTGATTAGTTGGAAGTGCTTTAGGTCAACAGGAAAAATGCAACAGGATTGGGTTAAAAGTACTTGCACTTTATTTTCTCCCCCTTGAAATCTTTCAGGTGTTGGTAATGGTACTGGAGTAGGATTTTCTATTGTAACTGGAGGATGTTGTGTGGTGCCATCATTGGTTAACCCTGAACCCCCCCCCAGAGGCTCTCCCATTATGAGCATCAAAGGGATTTCTCTGAATTCTGTCCATTCTTTACTGCAATGCTGCTGTCTCTGTTCATGATGCTGTTACCTCTTGTTGTACTAACACTAGAGCTGCTAACATGTCCTCTAGCAATGCCATATTGTCTTCGAACCGACCAGGAGGGATTATTTTCTTGGGCAGATTCTGTAACAAGTACAATCAATGCCCTCAGGATTGGTTCGATGTACAATAGGGTCCACCTCCCGATAGCCTCAATTATGTTTGCTATTATAACACAGAAGTTTGAGGTGATCAAGTGAGGGAAGGAAAGGGAAGGGAACAGCTGGGAACGAGACCTGGAATAAGCACAACATACATTAATCACACCACACATTGTTTAACATAATAAATGTGTTCTCTATACCTTAAGCTTTACCTGTAATAAAACAAAAGAATATTTCTGTTTTTGTAATTCCAAGAGGAGGAAGAGGCTGTTTCAAAAGTAGTGTGTCCTTATGCTTGTCTAATGACCAAGCTAAAAAATCAGGAAGTTGATGCCATTTATTTATACTATTCGCACTGAAACACATAGTACCTCTATATGAGGAAACATTAACCCAACAAATAGAAACTGTGGCTAACAAGGGAAGAGCCAAACTTCCTGGATTCACTTGACCCCCTGTTCATTTTAGTAAAACAATAAAATAAAAGAAACAAAATATGAAAATCTTCACGAGAGAACACTTTTTCCAAGCACAAAATAATTACTTCTGGTGAACAATCCACATATATTTCATCATACATGAATGAACATAAGAAATAGTTATTTCTCCATTATTGTTCCAATAATATGACCTCTTGATCCAGAAAAATAGATAAAGTAATGTTATTTCAAGACTGAGTTTGTAGAATGCAAAATATTCAACTCAACTCTTGATTTAATTAAGCAGTACCTTCCGGTGTCCTTGCAGTTTAAGCAAGCCAGAAAATAATTAACTCCTCCAATATTTATGACTTCTTATGGTGACTTTCACACCAATTATAGCTTTATCTGATTTCAAACTGAGGTTCTTGGAAATCAAAACAGAAAACACTCTGTGGAACTGAATATATTTAAATACAGCTTTTCAGAAAATCAGCATGGTTATTGATAGCACTCCATAGATAAATATTTACTCTAATGTCAAGGAGAAAGCAAAGACTTAGACTTTTAGAATGTATGAACAGAAATCTGTGCAAGCACCCTTACCACCTCACAAGTATAAGGATTTTTGGGGAAAACAGCAGGAGTACCGGGTAGGATCCAGAGACGGAATAATCTGCTTCGTTCCTCAACCAGAAGTTCTTTTTATAGCACTTCCAGGTTATTGTGAGTCATTAATTACAAAACGTTATAGAGCAACTGACCTCTACAATAATTCATGGCACATGTAGTTCGAACCTTCTCATTCAAAATTCTGCTTCTATAATGCCCTATGAAATCTCTCGTAAACTCCACCATCTTGTGAGCTTATGAAATAATGTCAGTAACTTCTGTTATTCAGTAATCTCTACTGGTAAATCTGCTATTATGGAGATGTTTTGTTTATTGTCAGCGTTCATGTCCCTTTTACCCCTGATGCTTTTTTTTTGGTTCTAACACTTCTTCTTCATCCTCCAACAGATAGTCTGCATGCTGGTGCCTGCTTTGCTGCGGGTGCCTGGTGGTTTCTTGAGACTCAGTCAGTTAGCGATAGGTGGAGCACAGCTCTTGTCAGGATACTTCTCCCACGGGCACCTCTTCTTTTTTGACCACCTTGACACACGTCGCAACATGGATGATCTTATCACAGTTTGAATAGGTGCGTCCTTGGGCTGGACTGGCCTCTTGGGAAAGTAAATCACAGACTCAGTATTTGAAGTGGGTTCCTGTCGGCAGAGGCGCTGGCACTCTGGCCCTGTTTGTTTTTTCTCTCAAGCACATTGCAACAGCACATTCTAGGTTCATTAAGGGGCCTTTTGTGGTGTGTGAGTTATTGCAGTGTCCATTTCGATGGTCCTTGGCCACGAACAGGTCATGCGATCTGGCCATTATGAGGATATCATCTAAGCTAATGTTTGTCTCAGGATTAGGTCTCAAAGTGTCATGTCCCCCCCCACCCCCCCCCTGGATATTCTGTGCTCTTATCACTTTAGCCTGGTCATCCGCCATGCACATTGGCAAGGTGTGCAAAAAAAGCATCAGCGGACTCATCCTTTCTCTGATGAGCTTGGCAGAGTTTAAATCATTCAAAATATGGATTTAGTTGAGGGTCAAAATGGGAGTTAAGGGCTCTCACTACTGCATCGCAGTAGTTCCCTGTGCCATGGTTGGGTATGTGTTAAAACACTTATAGATTTTTTCCCCTGGGTAGTGCAGCAACAGGGAGCGTTTGACTGCTCCATCGGTTTCTCGGGTGGCAACAAAATAATTGTCCAGTTTCCTGTAGGAGAGTAGGATCTGCTACTTATGGTTACCCCCACTTTTTGCTGTGTTTCACTGGTTTATCGACTTTAGTCTGGCTGTGGCCCAGCTAATCAGGACCACAGCCTAACTGTTCTCTCTCTAAATTGGTTACCTGTACATTAGGTACATTCCAGATTGGTTACTGGGTTACCCTTGTGAGTCCCTAGTATATGGTACCTTAGGTACCAAGGGCATAGGTACCCCAGAGGCCTACCAGGGGCTGCAGATTTATAATGCCACCCCTGGGAAGCCTTACAAAATGTCACCACAGGTCTGCACTTGCAGCCTGGGTAAGGTGGTGTAAGCACCCCTTAATTTGATATAGTATACCTATATCTACCTATATATATAGACACATATACACCTATAAGTCACTCCTATAGCAGGCCTTGGCAATCCTGAAGGCAGAGTGCTTGGTTTTGTGTGAGAGGGTGCCCTATCATGAGGTGAGCCCCTCTGCAGCTTTCGGAATCCCTTCCTTATAGCTATTCTATGATATAGCCATACCACATACTCTTAAGTGCATTATAATCCTTGTGGTTAATGCTAACTTTGGAATGGCTTTATCAAAACATGTCATGTTTGGTGTCAAAGACTTTGGAATCCTACCCCGGGGGTAGAATTCCACCCTTCTAGAGGGAGAAGACATGCACACACTTACTTACCCGGTAAATGTTTAAAAGAGCCCCAGCATCACAAAATGGATGCTGCTGCCACAGACACGAGTCTGACCTCCTGCTGCTGGACAAAACTCCAGCAGGGGAGGCCTGGACAATAGGTTTCCTGTCCAGGGAGGTGCCAGGACCTCCCCAGACAGGCTTTAGTGTGTTGGAGCAGGGTGGGTTGCATTCAGTGAATGCTTTTCAGACAGTGCCTGGGGCACACAAGGTGTCCACCGTGCATTTCACAGTTCAAACCGGTTGCAGGGGCACTCAGCCCCAGCTCTGATGCGAAACTGGGCAAAGGGGAAGGGGTGTAACCACCCCCCTCCCCAGGTCCTCCAATAGGTGGTACCCTAGAGTTAGTCCAACCCGTAAACTTGGTATGAGTATAGGAACCCAGTCACTAAGACTTTAGATTACCCATGACGAAACTTTGATACAGAAATCTTGGACCTTCGACATTCCATATCGTCTCGAAGACGGAAGAAATTTCCCTTCGGGTCAAGGAGTGACTCCCCTGTACAGGCACCAAAGAAGCATCTTGCCAGTCTGCTCCCAACAAATTCCAAAGAATCTGCGACACAGGACACAGACTTCCAGACATCTCCGAGACTGACACGAGTCCCCAGCAAAGCTGAGACCTGTAGCTATCACGAGAGACATGGGACCGTAACTCCTGGAAATCCTGCACATTTGCTAGTGCATCGACTTCCCGAGATTCCCCGAAGTTGTGCATTGGGCTACTTGTAGTCCAAGCCCTGAGCACCTTTTGCCTCAAAGATTGTGGGCCTACACTCCACAAGTGTTCCCTGGGACCGCTTTCAGCATTTCAGCTCAAGGCGCCTTCGCCATACCTGGTCCGTCGACTGGTGGGTCACCACAAAGGACAATCCTTTGTTTCTAGGGATTCCCTGGTTGCTCCAGACATGCCCGGACTCCCCTCCAAAGGGTGAGTCCCTCAAGCCTTGCTGATCTGCACCGAAGCCAATCTTGTCATCTTGCGTGGGTTGCTGTCGCCAAGGCTTGTTGGGTCCAATCCAGATACCGATGCTGCAGCACTCGACATCCGACGTGGGACAGCTCAAATCCAGCTCCTGGTTGTCGTCGACGCCTCCTGGACCTCGTGGCTGAAGAGTTAAGCTTCACCTCCATCACTTGAAAGCACCCGTCGGCTGGCTTCTTCTTGCCGCCATCCTGGTGACTGGCTAGTGACCCAGACTCTGTCCCCTCTGCTTTCAGGTTCTTCAGATCTCCGATCCACCCTTGGATCCATCCGGACTCTCTTCACCTGGACGCCTGCAGCATTTCTTTGCAGCTCTCCATTGAAAACGACAACGAAACCCAACATGAAAAGACACCTATGCACCCGGCTTCCCTGGATGAGGTAACACGAGTACTTCGGTGCTCCCGTGGGTCTTGACTCTCATAGTGTTCAGTACTGGAAGGGTTTTACCGTAGTCCACTCCTAAGTGTCATTATTCTTTAAAATTGTAACTCTAACTTTCTCCATAGAAGTCAATGGTGATTCGAAGCTGTGTTTAGACACTGCACGCGTACCCCGTGGGTCTCCTGCGTCCCTACCTTGGGTGGTTCCTGGTTGCCCCAGCGGTTCTATGGCCTCTAGGCCTGGTCTCTATGTTGAGAGCGGTACTTATACCACTTTCATAGTATATGGTTTGTGAGGCCCCTAGGGTAAAACGTATACTGTGCTAATTTACTGGGTATTATTTAAGTTCTTGTATTGTAATTTTGCCTCTAGCCTCAAAAAGAGACTAGAGGGGTGTGTTTAGAATAAATACATATATTTTATATATATATATACCTGGTGTGGTGCTCTTTTCATTTGATAATTCAAGAGATTATAGACTGGTAAAACAAGCCGCTTTACATTCCTTCAAGACTTAGCCTGAAGGCTGCTCTCCACAGCTACCACTAGGATAGCTTTCTAAAAAGGTTGTCTAAACCTACCATCAATAAGGGTCGTTTGGACTGGTGCAAGATGCCCACTAGAATAGTGGACATCATATGCCAGGCCAACCTCTCACATTGGTGTGCAGTGTGTGGGATTCCAGCTTGCATTGTTTTATCAGATAATCTTGAGAATATAATTTGAAAAAACACTAAAGGTACCATAGGTACATATAATCCAAGCTTATAATACAGTAAGTTCTTCTGAACTTAGAGTTGTGTGTGTTAAGGACCTAGCACACCCTTACCACAGCTCAAGAGAGGTTTAGTAGGAAACCAAATAGTGTAGGTAGGTGCATACACCACACCTCACTAGTCATGTCTTTAAAGGAGGGACCCAGTGGGTCTGTTCCAGATGTCAGTCAAGTACAGAAATCTAAGTATAACACATTCCCTTTCCAAGAGTGAAGGGGTCTATGTGCCATGATAAAATTGAAGCCAGGACAGAATCCTAATACCTAAAGCCTTATAGAGGTGTTATTGCTTTAAGACTTTAAGAAAGCATCAGATCCTGACAGGGTAGGCAATGGGGTGGATACATCAGAAGAAGAGAATGCTGGTGGGTTGCCCCATCAGGACTCTGAAACTGATGAAAACCAAGAAGGTCACAATGACCTAGACCTGGGGAATCCAGATCTGACTGGAGATGAGGAAGGCCAAGGTGGCCCTATCTTTGTCCCCCCAGGTAGAGTTGGTGGTGTGCCTAGAAGAGAAAGGTCTCCTTCACAAGAGTCTAATCATTCTGGTACATCTGTAGGGTCCTCTGCCTCTTCTCATAGGAGGGATACCTCCCTTGAGAAGAGGGGACATCAAGCTAGGATGAAAGAAGCCCAGCTGAGAATAAGGAGACAGCAAGTAGCCTTAGAGAAGGAGACCCTAGAGCTTGAAAGTGCAAAAAAAAGATGGGGCTAGAGTGGCAGCAATGTCCCATGTGGTAGGGATAGGTCTTATGACCATAGAAACCTTAACAAAATTGTCCCTCCATATCAGAATGAGGATGACATCCACAAATGGATTACTGCACTGGAGAGGGCATGCAAAATACAGAAGGTCCCCCAGGAGCAGTGGGCAGCTATCTTGTGGCTCTCCTTTGCAGACAAAGGTAGAGACAAGCTCCTTCACTGTAAGAAAAGAGTATGCTGATGATTACAAGGTCCTGAAGAGTGCTCGAATAGATGGGGTTGGCTTAACCACTGAGCAGTATAGAATATAGTTTAGAGACACCCAGAAAGCACAGACTCAGGACTGGGTTGACTTTGTAGATTGTGCTACTAAGGCTCTGGAGTGCTGGTTACTGGGCAGTAAATTGTGTGACTATACAGGATTGTATAATCTGATCATGAGAGAACACATTCTCAATAACTGTCAGAACCAGCTGTTGCATCAGCACCTGGTGGACTCTGATCTGACCTCTCCCCAATAATTGGGAAAGAAGGCAGACAAATGGGTCAGAACCAGGGTGAAGCAGAGGATACAGCACCAAGGTGGTGACCAAAAGAAGCAAGATCATAAGGGTGGGGAGAAAGGTAAAGACCAGAAGTCTTCACAAGGTCCCCAAAAAGCTTCTAATTGTGGGGGTCCCCAATATTCCAAACAGAAAGAGGGTCAAAAGAAACCATGGTGCAAAGTTTGTAAGAATAATAGTCACTGGACCAGTGACTGCACCAAAAGGGAGAAAGCTCCAGCCACCATTGCCCCTAAGGCAACTGTTCTCCCCAGTTCAGCTACAAGTGGTGGTTCTCAGCAGAAGGGTATAGTAGGGTTAACCCTGGGATCTGAGATGGACTCTGGCCTAGTCAGAGTTCCAACTCAGGCTGTGTTAGTCTGTGATGGAGGCATGGATATGACCTCCTTTGTGAGTTCCAGTAACTTGGGCAAGTACAGAGTACAGCCTTTTATAAATGAGAAAAAGGCTGAGGCCTACAGGGACACAGGGGCAAGTGTCACAATGGTGATACCAGACTTTGTGAACCCTGGACAAGTCATACCTGGTGAGACTTACCAAGCGATCAATGCCAGCAGTGTCAAGACCACTCATGCCCTGGCAGTTGTTGATTTCTCCTGGGGAGGGGTAACTGGCCATAAGAAGGTTGTGATCAGCACAGACCTCCCTGTAGAATGCTTGCTTGGCAATGACTTAGAGACTTCAGCCTGGTCTGAAGTGGAGTTGAGGACCCATGCAGCAATTCTGAGGATCCCTACACATGTGTTTGCTGTGGTATCGCTTTGTGACTATGTCACAGGTCAGAAAGTCTGACACTGGACAGGCCCTGGATTCTGGAATAATGGACCAGGTGCCCTCCAAGAAAAGGAGTAGTAGGGGGCACAGCTGAACTGCCCTTCTCTTGAACCCCTTGGACAACAAGCTGCTGCGGAGGCTGCTGGGAATGCTAGTGGCACCCAAAAACTTTATTGGGATGATGGACTCCTGTATTCAGAGAGTAGAGACCCCAAGCCTGGTGCAGCCAGGAGGTTGGTCATACCTTTGGCATTCCATTCAGGGGCTTCCTATTGAAACTAGCCCATGATATTCCCCTAGCAGGACACCTAGGCCAGAGCAAGACTTGGGACAGGATTGTCCCTCACTTTCACTGGCCCCACATGTCTGAAGACACCAAGGAGATTTGTCGCTCCTGTGTAACCTGTCAAGCCAGTGGTAAGGCAGGTGGCACTACAAAGGCCCCCCTGCTACCACTATCTGTGGTGGGGGTTCCCTTTGTAAGAGTGGGGATTGACATTGTTGGACCAATGGGTCCTCAAACTGCATCTGGGCACAGGTTTATCCTAGTAGTAGTGGGTCATGCCACTAGGTACCCAGAGGCGATTCCCCTCAGGACCACTACAGCACATGTTGTGGCAAGAGCCCTCTTGGGAGTTTACTCAAGAGTGGGGTTTCCTAAGGAGGTAGTATCTGACAGAGGTGCACATTTTATGTCCAGCTACTTGAGTGCAATGTGGAAGGAGTGTGAAGTGAACTACAAGTTCACCACACCCTATCATCCACAATGCAATGGTTTAGTTGAAAGATTCAACAAAACCTTAAAGGGTAGGATTAAGGGTCTCCCAGAAAAGCTCAGGCGGAGATGGGACATCCTGCTACCCTGCCTTTGTTTGCATACAGGGAGGTTCCTCAGAAGGGGGTTGGCTACAGCCCATTTGAACTTTTGTTTGGACACCCTGTCAGAGGATCACTTTGTCTGGTGAAGGAGGGATGGGAGTTACCTCTCAAAACCCCTAAACAGGATATTGTAGACTATGTACTTGGTCACTGCTCCAGGATGGCTGAGTACATGAAAACGATTCAGAAAAGGGGGTGGTGATGAACAGAGTGTCTGAATTAAGCAGACCACTCTTACCCAGTCCAAAGATCAGGGCTTGATCCATCACCGTTATTTAGCTCACTGCACCATCCCAGCTCAGAACCTGGCTATATGCAAATCAGTCTGTCCCTGGCCCAGTGCATCATGGGAACAGGACAGACTAAACTACCAAGCCAATTCTTCACCAGAAAGGAGACAAGCTTCCGGGGACCGGTTTCTGGCATTTCAGCCATCGTCGGCCCGGCTTGCTTTTATCCTGATGGTGCAGTGAGCAAGGGACTCATGTCTGAGTATACCCTGCCACACCTATAGTGGCCAAAAACGATTTAGAAAAGGGGGTGGTGATGAACAGAGTTTCTGAATTAAGCAGACCACTATTACCCAGTCCAAAGATCAGGGCTTGATCCATCACCGTTATTTAGCTCACTGCACCATCCCAGCTCAGAACCTGGCTATATGCAAATCAGTCTGTCCCTGGCCCAGTGCATCATGGGAACAGGGCAGACTAAACTACCATGCCAATTCTTCACCAGAAAGGAGACAAGCTTCCGGGGACCGGTTTCTGGCATTTCAGCCGTCGTCGGCCGGCTTGCTTGAATCCTGATGGTGCAGTGAGCAAGGGACTCATGTCTGAGTATACCCTGCCACACCTATAGTGGCCAAAAACGATTCAGAAAAGGGGGTGGTGATGAACAGAGTGTCTGAATTAAGCAGACCACTCTTACCCAGTCCAAAGATCAGGGCTTGATCCATCACCGTTATTATGCTCACTGCACCATCCCAGCTCAGAACCTGGCTATATGCAAATCAGTCTGTCCCTGGCCCAGTGCATCATGGGAACAGGGCAGACTAAACTACCAAGCCAATTCTTCACCAGAAAGGAGACAAGCTTCCGGGGACCGGTTTCTGGCATTTCAGCCGTCGTCGGCCCGGCTTGCTTGAATCCTGATGGTGCAGTGAGCAAGGGACTCATGTCTGAGTACACCCTGCCACACCTATAGTGGCCAAAAACGATTCAGAAAAGGGGGTGGTGATGAACAGAGTGTCTGAATTAAGCAGACCACTCTTACCCAGTCCAAAGATCAGGGCTTGATCCATCACCGTTATTTAGCTCACTGCACCATCCCAGCTCAGAACCTGGCTATATGCAAATCAGTCTGTCCCTGGCCCAGTGCATCATGGGAACAGGGCAGACTAAACTACCAAGCCAATTCTTCACCAGAAAGGAGACAAGCTTCCGGGTACCGGTTTCTGGCATTTCAGCCGTCTTCGGCCCGGCTTGCTTGAATCCTGATGGTGCAGTGAGCAAGGGACTCATGTCTGAGTATACCCTGCCACACCTATAGTGGCCAAAAACGATTCAGAAAAGGGGGTGGTGATGAACAGAGTGTCTGAATTAAGCAGACCACTCTTACCCAGTCCAAAGATCAGGGCTTGATCCATCACCGTTATTTAGCTCACTGCACCATCCCAGCTCAGAACCTGGCTATATGCAAATCAGTCTGTCCCTGGCCCAGTGCATCATGGGAACAGGGCAGACTAAACTACCAAGCCAATTCTTCACCAGAAAGGAGACAAGCTTCCAGGGACCGGTTTCTGGCATTTCAGCCGTCGTCGGCCCGGCTTGCTTGAATCCTGATGGTGCAATGAGCAAGGGACTCATGTCTGAGTATACCCTGCCACACCTATAGTGGCCAAAAACGATTCAGAAAAGGGGTGGTGATGTCCACCATAAGCGTGGAAGGGTATACTCAGATGTGAGTCCCTTGCTCATTGTATCATCAGGATTCAAGCAAGCCGGGCTGACGACGGCTGAAATGCCAGAAACCGGTCCCCGGGAGCTTGTTTCCTTCCCAGTATAAGAATTGGCTTGGTAGTTTGGTTTGCCCTGTTCCCAACATGCACTGGGACTGGAACAGACTAATTTGCATGTAGCCAGGTTCTGAGCTGGGATGGTGCAGTGAGCTAAAAAACGGTGATGGATCAAGCCCTGATCTTTGGACTGGGTAAGAGTGGTCTGCTTAATTCAGACACTCTGTTCATCACCACCCCCTTTTCTGAATCATTTTGTCCACCATAAGCATGGAAGGGTATGCTCAGATGTGAGTCCCTTGCTCATTGCACCATCAGGATTCAAGCAAGCCGGGCCGACGACGGCTGAAATGCCAGAAACCGGTCCCCGGGAGCTTGTTTCTTTCCCAGTATAAGAATTGGCTTGGTAGTTTGGTTTGCCCTGTTCCCATCATGCACTGGGACTGGAACAGACTAATTTGCATGTAGCCAGGTTCTGAGCTGGGATGGTGCAGTGAGCTAAAAACGGTGATGGATCAAGCCCTGATCTTTGGACTGGGTAAGAGTGGTCTGCTTAATTCAGACACTCTGTTCATCACCACCCCCTTTTCTGAATCATTTTGTCCACCATAAGCGTGGAAGGGTATACTCAGATGTGAGTCCCTTGCTCATTGTACCATCAGGATTCAAGCAAGCCGGGCCGACGACGGCTGAAATGCCAGAAACCGATCCCCGGGAGCTTGTTTCCTTCCCAGTATAAGAATTGGCTTGGTAGTTTGATTTGCCCTGTTTCCATCATGCACTGGGACTGGAACAGACTAATTTGCATGTAGCCAGGTTCTGAGCTGGGATGGTGCAGTGAGCTAAAAAACGGTGATGGATCAAGCCCTGATCTTTGGACTGGGTAAGAGTGGTCTGCTTAATTCAGACACTCTGTTCATCACCACCCCCTTTTCTGAATCATTTTGTCCACCATAAGCGTGGAAGGGTATACTCAGATGTGAGTCCCTTGCTCATTGCACCATCAGGATTCAAGCAAGCCGGGCCGACGACAGCTGAAATGCCAGAAACTGGTCCCCGGGAGCTTGTTTCCTTCCCAGTATAAGAATTTGCTTGGTAGTTTGGTTTGCCCTGTTCCCATCATGCACTGGGACTGGAACAGACTAATTTGCATGTAGCCATGTTCTGAGCTGGGATGGTGCAGTGAGCTAAAAAACGGTGATGGATCAAGCCCTGATCTTTGGACTGGGTAAGAGTGGTCTGCTTAATTCAGACACTCTGTTCATCACCACCCCCTTTTCTGAATCATTTTGTGCACCATAAGCGTGGAAGGGTATACTCAGATGTGAGTCCCTTCGTCGTTGCACCATCAGGATTCAAGCAAGCCGGGCCGACGACGGCTGAAATGCCAGAAACCGGTCCCCGGGAGCTTGTTTCCTTCCCAGTATAAGAATTGGCTTGGTAGTTTGGTTTGCCCTGTTCCCATCATGCACTGGGACTGGAACAGACTAATTTGCATGTAGCCAGGTTCTGAGCTGGGATGGTGCAGTGAGCTAAAAAACGGTTATGGATCAAGCCCTGATCTTTGGACTGGGTAAGAGTAGTCTGCTTAATTCAGACACTCTGATCATCACCACCCCCTTTTCTGAATCATTGTGTCCACCATAAGCATGGAAGGGTATACTCAGATGTGAGTCCCTTGCTCATTGCACCATCAGGATTCAAGCAAGCCGGGCCGACGACGGCTGAAATGCCAGAAACCGGTCCCCGGGAGCTTGTTTCCTTCCCAGTATAAGAATTGGCTTGATAGTTTGGTTTGCCCTGTTCCCATCATGCACTGGGACTGGAACAGACTAATTTGCATGTAGCCAGGTTCTGAGCTGGGATGGTGCAGTGAGCTAAAAAACGGTGATGGATCAAGCCCTGATCTTTGGACTGGGTAAGAGTGGTCTGCTTAATTCAGACACTCTGTTCATCACCACCCCCTTTTCTGAATGAGTACATGAAAAAGGCAACTAAAAGCCTTGAGGCTAGCCAGGAATTAAAGAAAGCCTGGCATGACCAAAAGGCTATACTAACTGTTTACCAGCCAGGCCAGAAAGTGTGGGTGTTGGAGCCTGTGGCCCCAGCAGCTCTCCAAGACAAGTGGAGTGGGCCCCACACTATTGTTGAACAAAGGGGAGAGGTCACCTATTTGGTAGATCTTAGAACTCCCAGGAGCCCCAATAGGGTGCTTCATGTCAACAGATTGAAACCATATGTTGACAGGGCAGACATGGGCTTGCTCATGGCTACTAATGAAGGACAGGAGGAAGAGAGTGACCCTCACCCAGGCCTGCTCTCTCAGAACCCTGATGATGGATCAGTTGATGGAGTAGCCTTGGCAGGCAGCCTCACTGATCAGCAGCAAACTGATTGCCAACAAGTTCTAAATCAGTTTAGACATATGTTTTCACTGACTCAGAGTCAGACTACCTGGTGCCCTCATGAAGTGGACACTGGGGACAGTCTACCTGTTAAAAATCAGATATACAGGCAACCTGATCATTTCAGGGACTGTATCAGGACAGAAGTCCAGAAAATGTTGGATCTGGGAGTGATTGAACCTTCAGATAGCCCTTGGGCTAGTCTAGTAGTCCTATGTAAGCGGGAGTGATGACACAGAGGAGACTCTTAGGTTAGGTAACAACTGTTTTATTGGTTTAAGTAATTTCTTCCTCCTAGAACTGGGACGATAGCACGGAAGGGAGGCCTCTTGATCCTTCTCTGGAGACCCGCTCCCGAGTATGCCTCGTCGACGCCACTCCAGGATGCCCAGACTCGGCGGCAACCGCAAACAGGAATAAAGAAAAGGAAAGAAAACCTAGTCTTATTCTGGGGTGTTTCTCTAATACACGCAGGAACAGGGGGTGAGGAGACACTCTTTGCAGCACTACTTCTGCAGGACTCGGGTGTCGAAAAGTGCTCCAGAAGGGAATTGCAGATGGATGGTCGGTGTTTGTCGGGACGGTTTAAACCTTTCTACCCGCCCAGCCCGCCATACAGGAACGTACCTGTGCTAGCCACACTTCTCCTCCAGAAGTGTGGCTGGGTGGAGCGTGGTGTCGTTGGCTCCCTGGCTCCGGTAGACTTCGGGCTGGTGGTAGCGGGCGCCCTCGCTTTCTCCTTGGACACGCTGGCAGTTCCTTTTCCACTAGTTCACTTGTCTTCTTCAACACGCTGTCTTCCTCCTCGATTCCGCCCTCTTCTCCTCCAGGTGAATAACACACCTGTAGCTCCGTAGTCCCGGGTATTTCTCCTTCCGCCTTTGTGACGTCAGTAAAAGGGGCGGGGACTCCAGCAAACGCAGCCCAATTAAAGTAGCACGGCCCCATCTCGGGGTCGGGTAGGCAGAATGGTGACATCTCCGGTTGCTGCAGGGAGAGAGACGGGGAGGTACTATAGGTAGGGCTCGTTTATGTGATATCCCCCATCAGGCTCTCGTCTCGGCACTCTCCGTCACATACCACCCCCCTGGATTCTCCCGATTGGGGAGAGGAAATCGAGAGAGGTCGTCGGCGTTGTTGTTATCTTTTCCTTTTTGGTGGCACACTGTAATTTGAAAAGGTTGTAGGGTCAGAAACCATCTCAATACCCTTGGGTTATGGGAAATATTTTGACTCATCCAGGTGAGAGGAGCATGGTCAGTGTACAGGGTGAATGGGTGACCTTTCAAATAATATCGTAATTTGTCTACCGCCCATTTGATGGCGAGACATTCCTTCTCTACCCTAGGATATTTTAATTCACGAGGGAATAGTTTTCGGCTGATGTACATCAACTGATTTTTTATGCCTTTAGGGGACAACTTGGAAAGCACCGCTCCCACCTTGTATTCGGATGCATCTGTGTGCAATAAGAAGGGACGGGTAAAATCTGGACTAGACAGCACAGGACTGGTAGTGATAGCCCGTTTTAGGGTGTTGAAGGCATTCCACATGTGAGTGGTGGGATGATGGAAAACTGTGGGTTTGGATTCTTTTTTTAACGTGTCTGTCAAGGGGGCTGCGACCTCTGAGAAGGAAGGGATGAAACACCTATAGTACTCTATAAGCCCAAAAAAAGTCCTCATCTCTTTTTTGTTCTGGGGAAATGGGGTGTCTCTATTTGGGGCTCGATCATACCATGTCCCAATAAATACCCTAAGTATTTAACCTTCTGGTACCCGATTCAGGACTTTCTGGAATTAATGTGAAGGCCCGCTTCCTTTAGAGATGTCAAGATGGTCTGCAAATGTTTCGGGTGGCTTTCCCATGTTGGACTAAAGACTATAATATCGTCCAAATAGGCGGAGCTAAAGGCCTGATGTTCTCCGAGGATGTCATTCATCAGGCGTTGAAATGTGGCGGGAGCGCCATGCAAACCAAAAGGAAGGACATTAAAATCAGATAGCCCATTGGGTGTTACTAAAGCTGTTTTTTCCCGATCT
The DNA here is from genome assembly GCF_964263255.1 of Lissotriton vulgaris. NCBI lineage: Eukaryota > Metazoa > Chordata > Amphibia > Caudata > Salamandridae > Lissotriton > Lissotriton vulgaris. Next base: position 35,388 of record NW_028244375.1, read on the forward strand.
TCTTCTCTGAGGGGTACTTGCTAATAGCCTTTGGTCAAGTCCAGGGTACTGATATACTTGGCTTCTCCTAATTTTTCAATGAGTTCGTCAATGCGGGGAATAGGGTATGCATCAAACGAGGAGATACGGTTTAGGGCACGGAAGTCCATACAGAACCGGGTACTCCCGTCTGGTTTAGGAACCTTACTATCGGGGAGGACCATTCGTTCCTGGAAGGTCTAATCACCCCAAGCCGAAGCATTTCCCCGACTTCCCTCTGTATGTCTTTTCTTTTGGCGGCAGGAATGCAATATGGTCGTTGTTTGACCACGGCACCTGGTGTTGTCACTATTCGGTGTTCGATTAGTGGAGTCTTTCCTGGGTGATCGGAAAATAAGGGAGAAAAAGGTCATAGGGTTTTCTGTATGTCGTTCTGTTCTTGCTCTCGTAGGTCTTCATTAATCACTAAGCTCTCTAGGGTGGAACCGTGGGCGGTACCAGTGGGGATGGTAAGATGGTTGTTTTTTGGGGGAGGTTCTCACCATTTTTTTAAGATGTTAATATGGTATGTTTGTCTTTTCTGTGGTGTAACCTGGATCTGATAACTAGTCCTCCCAATGGTTTCCACAACATTATAGGGACCCATCCACTCTGCCTGAAACTTTTTAGTGCTTGAAGGCAGGAGAACTAATGCCCAATCCCCTTTCTCTAATTTCCTCCAGCGTTTGCCCCTGTCATAGACTACTTTCTGTTTTCGATGGTTTATCTCTAGGGAGGTGTGTGCTAATTCTCTGATTATCCCTAGCTGCGTTTTCAGTTTCTGACTATACTCCAAGACATTTCTAATGTTTCCTGCCTCTCCGGTCTCCCACACCTCTTTTGTCATCTCAAGAAGGGAACTAGGTTGACGGCCATACAGAAGTTCAAAGGACAAACATCCTAGACTGCTTTGGGTTTGCCCCCTGATAACATACAGGGCTAAGGGAAGAATGTGGTCCCATTCTGTCTCACTAACTGTCAACATCTTTTTGAGTGTGGATTTGAGGGTTCCGTTATACCGCTCAACTAGACCATCTGTTTGTGGGTGGTATACAGAGGTTTTAATATGCTGGAGGTCTAGGAGCTTACACACTTCTCGCATCAGCCGGGAAACGAAGGGAGTACCCTGGTCGGTTAGGATTTCCTTCGGAAAACCAACATGTGAGAACAGTTTGATCAGTTTGTCAGCTATCATTCTTGAAGTGGGTGATTTCAGGGGGAAAGCCTCTGGAAACCTGGTGGCGTAATTCACAAGCACAAGTGCGTACAGGTTACCCTTTTTAGTTCTAGGTAGGGGACCTATCAGATCCATCCCTACTCTTTCGAAAGGGGTACCTATTATAGGTAAGTGTTGGAGCAGCACCGCTAGGGGTCTGTGAGTATTCTTCTTTTGGCACACTTCACAGATTTGGCAATGGTTTTTTATATCCTGATAAATTCCTGGCCAATAGAAATGTCGCAAAACGTTCTGTGTGGACTTTTCTGACCCTATGTGTCCCGCTAAGAGGTGTGTGTGCGCATAAAACATAATTTGTTCCCTAAAACTTAAAGGAACCAGCAATTGTAGGGAAGAAGAGGAAGCCCCCTGTCGGTACAATAAGCCCTCTTGAATTATATAACGTGGATAGTGGGGATCTGTCAAATCATGGATGCTATGGGCCTGCTCCCAGGCATTGAACAGGGTCCTATCATTAGCTTGAGCAAATTTGAATCTACGGTCTGGGGACCATGGTTCTGGAGACAACAAAGCTGGTAAGTCTGGACCATTTCTATTCTGTTGTATGACATGAGGTTCTTTTAGTAGGAGTGAAAAAAGCTCCGTAAAGTTAGGGTTATCTGTCCCGATAATGATTTCTTCAGGAAGGGTCTCCAAGACCCCTACTCTGACAGTACACCTCTTACCCCCTTCTAGTCCTAAGGTTACTTGAGCTACTGGGTACGGTTTAACATCCCCATGGACCCATTTGATGTTGACCCAGGATGAGGGAATCACTAGATGGGGTTTAACTAGGGTCCCTTTTATCACTGACTGCTTGCACCCCGAGTCAAGAAGGGCCTACCTCTTCTCCATTCACCCTTACACTCACATGATACGCTCCTCCCAGTTCCACGGAATAGAAGACGGGTTTGGGAATATACCCCATTCCATGGGTTCCTCCAAGGGTTTTCTTTGGGGACAGAGTCTGGCGATGTGGCCCCAGGCTCCACATTCGAAGCATTGAGGGCCTCTGAAGCTTGGAGGTTCTGGCTTTTGGAACCTATGGGGCGGGAGCTCATTCCCGATCCTGGGTTTCCTTTCTGTTTTTACCATGGGATTTTTGCTTGTTTTTTCTGCTTCCCAGGGGTGGGGCTTTGGTTGGGCCCTAGCGAACGTGGTGGCCATTTCCATGGCCTGGAATGTGGTCAAGTTAGAATGCTGGCGGACCCATTTCTGCGTATTATACGGCAAAGCCTCCAAGTATTGCTCCAGGTATATTTTGTCCATGATGTCCTCCTTGGACGATGTGGCAGGGGTAAGCCATTTGTCCGCTGCGATTTTCAACCGAAAGAATAAAGTCTTGGGGTTCTCCCCAGGAACACCCCTTTCCTTCCGAAACCCGTACTCGATATGCCTCCGAATCTAGACCCAAGTGGTCCAATATCATCGTTTTTATGGTGGCATAGGGGACGTTCCCTGAGGGATTTGCAACCTGGTAGGCCGCTTGGGCTTCAGCAGACAGCAGTGGTGCCAAGAAAAACTGCCATTTTTCCACAGGCCAGCCACATGCATGGGCGGCCCGTTCTAAATTCAAAAGGAACGCATCCGGATATCCTCCAGGGAGGAATTTCTGTAGTGCTACTCCTGAAGGACTGGGATGGGAGCTTCTGATTTCACGGAACTGGGGCATCATGGGGTCCGTAATTATCTTCTGTAGTCCGTCGATCTGGGCGGTGATTGTAGTTTTAAATGTCTCTCTGTCTGCTTGGGCTGATGTCAGGTGTTGTTCCACGGCCCATCCTAACTGCTCTTGCCCTTTTACCAGGTGTTGTAATAATTCTTCAATCTTATCAGTACAGATGGTTACTGGAATGCCCGCATTCTCCACCACTGTAAGCGAGAGTGATGACACAGTGGAGGCTCTTAGGTTAGGTAACAACTGTTTTATTGGTTTAAGTAGTTTCTTCCTCCTAGGACTGGGACGATAGCACGGAAGGGAGGCCTCTTGATCCTTCTCTGGAGACCCGCTCCCGCGTATGCCTCGTCGACGCCACTCCAGGATGCCCAGATCCGGCGGCAACCGCATACAGGAATAAAGAAAAGGAAAGAAAACCTAGTTTTAGTCTGGGGTGTTTCTCTAATACACGCAAGGACAGGGGGTGAGGAGACACTCTGTGCAGCACTATTTCTACAGGACTCGAGTGTTGAAAGTGCTCAGGAAGGGAAGTGCGGATGGATGGTCGGTGTTTGTCGGGACGGTTTAAACCTTTCTCCCCACCTAGCCCGCTATACGGGAATGTACCTGTGCTAGCCACACTTCTTCTCCAGAAGTGTGGCTGGGTGGAGAGTGGTTTCGTTGGCCCCCTGGCTCCGGTAGACTTCGGGCTGGTGGTAGCGGGCGCCCTCGCTCTCTCCTTGGACACGCTGGCTGTTCCTCGTCCGCTAGTTCACTCGTCTTCTTCAACACGCTGTCTTCCTCCTCGATTCCGCACTCTTCTTCTCCAGGTGAATAACACTCCTGTAGCTCCGTAGTCCCAGGTATTTCTCCTTCCGCCTTAGTGACGTCAGTAAAAGGGGCAGGGACTCCAGCAAACTCGGCCCAATTAAAGTAACACAGCCCCATCTCGGGGTCGGGTAGGCAGAATGGTGACATCTCCGATTGCTGCGGGGAGAGAGACAGAGAGGTACTATAGGTAGGGCTCATGTATGTGATATCCCCCATCAAGCTCTCGTCTCGGCGCTCCCCGTCACATCCTAGTACCCAAACGTCATACCCAGGAATGTAAGATAAGAGAGAGATGAGGTTTTGTGTAGACAACAGAGGTCTCAATGCAGTCACTAGGACTGATGCCCATCCATTACCAAGAGCAGATGAGCTCATAGATATGTTGGCATATGCCAAATTTCTGAGCACATTTGATCTAACAGCTGACTACTGGCAGATCAGACTAGCTGATGATGCAAAGCCAAAAACAGCATTTTTCAACCCATAGTGGACATTATCAATTTGTGGTAATGCCCTTTGGTATGAAAAATTTACCTGCAGCATTTCAAAGGTTGGTGAATAAAGTCTTAACAGGCCTGGAAGACTATAGTGCAGCTTATCTAGATGATATTTCTGTCTTTAGCTCCACCTGGGAAGAACACCTGGTCCACCTAAGAAATGTTTTGGAGGCCCTGCAGAGGCAGGCCTAAATATCAATGCTACTAAGTGCCAGATAGGGCAGAGTCAGGTTGTGTACCTGGACTACCTTGTATAGGAAGGCCAGGTTCAACCATTGTAGAGCAAAATCCAGACCATAATGGACTGGGTTGCTCCAACCACCCAGACTCAGGTTAGAGCTTTCCTGGGCCTGACTGGGTACTATAGAAGATTTGTCAAGGGGTATGGATCTATTGTGACCCCCCTGAATGACTTAACTTCTAAAAGAATGTCTAAGAAAGTTCAGTGGACAGTCAGCTGTCAAAAGGCATTTGATGACCTGAAGCAGGCCATGTTCACTGCACCAATTATGCAAAGTCCTAACTACTCCAAATAATTCATTGTCCAAACATATGCATCTGAGTTGTGGGTAGGGGCTGTGCTGTCACAATTGAATGATGAAGGTCAGGACCAGCCAGTAGCTTTTATTAGCAGAAGGCTGACACCTAGAGAGAAACGTTGGTCCGCTATTGAGAGGGAGGCCTTTGCTGTGGTTTGGGCTCTAAAGAAGCTGAGGCCATACTTGTTTGGCACTCACTTCACAGTTCAGACAGACCATACGCCCCTCTTATGGCTACAACAGATGAAGGGTAAAAACCCCAAACTTTTGAGGTGGTCCATTTCCCTACAGGGGGTGGACTATACAGTGGAACATAGACCTGGGAATAACCATGCCAATGCAGATGGACTCTCAAGATATTTCCACTTAGAACATGAAGACTCAACTGGTCAAGGTTAGTTTAATGTCCCTGCATGGGGGAGGGGGTTGTGTAGGAGAGTAGGATCTGCTTCCTATGATTGATTTATTTATTTATTATTGATCGTTCGATTATTTAAAACCATTACAGTAAAAGCTCAAATTAAAACCCAATCCCCTTACCCTCCCAACCGTCCTCCCCTCCCATGACCTCCTGTGAAATTCAAAACCCCGTTTCCAACAGTCAAACTTGTATTGCAAGGAACTTTCTGCCTTTAGTCCAGGAGCATAATTTTAATGTGGCGATGTTCCGGTCATAGTACTTGAGGTGGCGGCCAAGGTCTTCTTTGCTCATGAGTGTTACAGTGACACCTTGATAGCGCATTAATCTGGCCCTGACTTTTATGGGCAGGAAATGATTATAGTCTAGCTTCTAGTACTTGACCAATCTGGTAAGTAAGTTTTGCCGCTCTTGCCAAATGGTGTGTTTTTATTTCACCAGTCTGATGCCTCCTTGCAAGTTCTAATGCCAAGAGCTCTGAAAATGGGATGAAGCAGCCTCTGCCGATCGCAGGTGAGTTTGGGGCAACAGCATAGTAAGTGAAGCCAGGATTCCCATTGGTAATTGCATAGACGGCATGAAACGGCTCCATCTGATCGTGCCCATGCTGGATTGAAGTCACCAATTCTAAGTGACGTTAGCCTCATAAAAATACATTTTTTGTGTTCCTGGGCCCCTAGTGCTTCACTTAGGTATGGTTGGGCTTTCCCTAAGATGTAAGATTCGTCCAATGCCTTCGTATAGGTGTTGTGTCGGAGTGAAGTTAGATCAGGGGTCTCCAACCTTTTGTGTAGTCAGAGCTACTTCTGGCCAGTGAAAATCATCGTGAGCTACTGAACCCGAAGCAACTCGCGCATTTTTCCGAAAGACCCCCCCACGCCCAGTTTCATTAACTTTAAGCCTAATTTCATCAGAGCCCATACTGTGGTTTGAACAAAATACCCAAGACAGGCCTGACTTAAGAGTTCCCTAGAACACCAAAAGGAATGACTTTGGATTTGTGATGCTTCAAGACATTTCAATTAATAGGTTCAAAATTAAGGTCCAAAATTAGGACCTTTCAGTAATAGATGTCATTGAAATAATCATTGTAATACAGCTGCATAATTTGGTCCAACAGTGCCACATAATACCAGTGGCCCTGAATAATGACTTAACAGTCATGCCCCCTCAATCCCATGCCCCCATACCCCTCTACTCCCCCCTGCCGCATCATGAGCTTAGCCTTGACTACTGGACACAGATAACTGCAGAGTTGTAAGAGGCAGTGGTACCCAAGGGCTTGTAGAAAGTGAGCAATCAGACAGCAGCACGAAAATCCTACTGCTGATCCTGGCTGCATCTATTTTTACCTGCCTGCCAAGTAACGGTAACCTATACACATGTGCCTTTCAGCGTTTTATTGCTTTTATTGTATTGCCTGTATTATCATTGTTGTGTCTATGACTGCTGTTGTCTGTCTTCCCCGCTGCCTGTACGTGGCCCAGGCCCCTTTTTCTTCCTTCTGTTCCCTTCGCTGTCCCCGTGCTCTCTCTGCCCGGTCTTTCCTTCTGTACCCCTCGCTGCCCCGTGTCTCTGCCCCATTTTCCCTTCTGTTCCCCTCGCTGCCCCCATATTACTGTATTCTGTATTTTGCCTCTGTGCCATTTGTTTTTTGGGCCCGTCTGCCTTCTGTGCCACTCGTTTTTTCCTTGTTTTTGTAGCCCTTTTGCCTTCTGTTCCACTCATTTTCCCCTCGTTTTTTGTGCCT